>NC_083482.1:10925404-11040404 GCF_030014155.1 Tachysurus vachellii | reverse complement strand
CAATAGTGAATCCATCCCTGGAGTGAAAAAGCATTCAAAACATTGAGCCTTTTCCTGTAATGCGTAACAAGATTAGAAAACACTTGTAGTGGATCTTGGACCACTCTATCATGCAGAACATTTCAAGCTACTTGGCATTCTTAGCGCTTGAGCCAATTAGTTTCTCCAAGTGTTTGAGTGCAAAATCAATGTAAAATGTTTAATTCGTATAACCATTTCCTTGAAATAGTCTATTAATATAGTATATAATATAGTAATAAAAATATAAGGCTGTAAAAATCATTTCTAATTTACCTTTGGTATTAAATAAAATGTATGGAAAAAAAACTCAAAATTAGGTTCAAATCATCAGACATGGTAATAAAATAAGGTGGGAATATACCCTGGATGAAACTCTAGTCCATCACACACAGTGACCCAATAGCCAGTACACCATTGCCCCTTTTCCACCAAAGCAGTTTGAGTGCTGGTTCAGAGCCAGAGCCTAATTTAGAACCAGTTCTTTCTTTTTCGACAGCCAAAGCACCGGCTCTGAACCAGGAAAAATGATTCTTAAGTAGCACCAAAACATTGTTAGTCTAGACTTAAGAACCGCTTGTGTCAGGGGCTGTGGGCGGGGTTACTGTAACCAACGAGACAAAAGAAAACATTGTTAGCACCGTTTTTAAATCATTTTAAATCAGGATTCACCGCGTTTGGATGCCAATGCAGGTTTGCAAAGCCATGAGCATTAACAGTAAAGCAGCATCCACCATTGTTAATGTTTTGTTTGTGTTTGCCGCTGCTGCGCTAACGTTGCTGTATAACGTTGTATAAGACGTACAGTAAGACTTGGCTCTGTGATGGCTCTCTAGCCTATGGAAAGACAAACCAGTTCTTAGAAGGCTCGCCAGTGGAACCAACTTCGAACCAGCACCAGCACTGGCTCTGAACCTGCACCCGGTTCTTTCTGGTGGAAAGTGGGCACTAGTGGCACGGTTTTGGATGGCAGAAGGGAACTGAAGGAAAAAGCTCATGCAGATATAGAGAGAACATGTTGCTTTTTTAAAAAAATACTTCAGGCTAAATATTTGTGTTAGAACACAAATCGCATTGCAGTCATTGCGTGTGCTGTGTTTGCTTTTAGCAGGTTATTCCAAACTCCTGAAGACATTCAGGCAAAAATGCATTTGAAATAATAGTCTAAAACATTTGTGTACATGTTCAATCTATCAGCACAGTTCAGTCTATGGCTTGTTCTTTATTCTTTTTTCCTTTCTAGCTGCCTGTAATGGGCTTGTCTTTTTCACCTATTCAGACAGCTAAGCAGAAGGACCTCTCGTCCTGCTCTCAGACCCTACGAGACTTTAATAGTGGTCATCTCTGTGATCATTGATGGCACTAGGTGGAGAAAAAAGGTGTGATGGCCTTTGCTTCTCAGATGCACACGAGATAAGACAGCTTTCACTGCAACCAAGGCAACACAGATCAATAGACCAGGACCGAGAGGAGGACGAGACAATAACAACATCTCATCATCATTTCCCTCTACAGCTAGCTACATCATTAGTACCTGCCATCATTACACATGCATTACCAGGCTGTCAGAGAAGCAAAGTGTGAGAGCTTTGTGTTTAATGAATATGGATGCTCTCTCTCTCGCTCTCTCTCTCTCTCTCTCTCTCTCTCTCTCTCTCTCTCTCTCTCTGTCCTTTCACTCTGCACTCTTTCATTTCACTTCTTTCTACCTCACTGACTCCAGAAAGATTAGACTGAATGAAATGAACTGAGCTCTCAATCCACTGGAAACCGAGAGCATACTTAAGTGAAACATTTGTGATTGAGTAGTGTGCTACAGAATCATGGACACAGAGGCCCATTTTTCAAATTGCTTGCTCGTGAATTAATAATATAGTATTGTAAATCTTTTACAAATACCAAAATGCAATTAGTATTACATTGTATGGTTGTCCAGTGCAGTGGCTTTTATGGCATATTGTAAATGTGTTTTCTGCTTTTTAGCTTTGCTAATGTCATGCATTTAATGCTATTTAAGCCTACTTACCTTGTATAATAACAGCATCAGCAACATCCATTTCAGGACATTAATATTAAATCAGCACTTAAAAAGTGAAATAGTCTAGAATTTAAAATGCTAATCTCTAAATACCACATTTCTAACATTGTAACATAACCAGGAGAGGATAAATGCTAACATCCTTTAACGTCCTTTAACACATGTGAAGCCAGAAAAAACTGCATATTTACAAACTACTACCCTTTACCCTTTTCCACATACATAACATCTCAGAAACACATTGATTGGCTAGTGTCGCTATGATTGACAGGGAAGAGAATAATGCCATCCCTCCAACCAAGAGAACATGTTCAATTTAGCTTACTTGGCTCCCGGCCACGCTTGGCACCAGAAGTCAAACTCTCTGGATAATGGGAAGAATTTAAAAATAATGTTCACAAAATAATGAGACACAGCAACACTTGGGAGTGACATGAATATTCATTTAATAACTTCTAGCAATATGATAAGAGAAACCATAGCTAGTGAAAGTGTTAATTAACTTATCAGTGGTTAATTGAGAATGAGTGTGTGTGTGTGCCCTGCAATGGGTTGGCACTCCATTCAGGGTGTATCCTGCCTTGATGCCCGATGATGCCTGAGATAGTCACAGGCTCCCTGCAGGTAGTTCGGATAAGCGGTAGAAAATGAGTGAGTGAGTGGTTAATTGAGTGGTAATGTGCAGCTGCATGTAAATACAACCGTACTAAATATTATTGCTGTAAGAATTCAATTTATAAAAGTGACACTTCAGGGAGGCAGAAAGTGTAAGGTCTGGACTTAAGGATGAGGATCTCAGGTCAGCTTAATCTTTAGATATAACCATATAAGACAGACTATTTTAAGGAACGTAATCAAAATGGATTTGGGATATAAAGCTGACCGAGGTGCAATATTACATGTAATTAGCTGGTTTATCTGCATAGAAGTGAATGGGACAGATAAGAAATGTTGTTTCCTCAGTGCTGTAGATTCTATATGTTATTCATTCATTCATTCATTCATTCATTCATTTATTCATTTTCTACCGCTTATCCGAACTACCTCAGGTCACGGGGAGCCTGTGCCTCAGGCGTCATTGGGCATCAAGGCAGGATACACCCTGGACGGAGTGCCAACACATCGCAGGGCACACACACACACTCTCATTCACTCACACAATCACACACTACGGACAATTTTCCAGAGATGCCAATCAACCTACCATGCATGTCTTTGGACCGGGGGAGGAAACCGGAGTACCCGGAGGAAACCCCCGAGGCACGGGGAGAACATGCAAACTCCACACACACAAGGCGGAGGCGGGAATCGAACCCCCAACCCTGGAGGTGTGAGGCGACCGTGCTAACCACTAAGCCACCGTGCCCCCCTTCTATATGTTATATGAACGTTTAATATATTTAAAAGGAACAAGTCCTTAGATTGTTGTGAAGGCCATTGACCCATGTTTAAAATGTCTTTTAACTTCGCTTTATGTTTATATTTGTTAATGCAATTTGAGTGGGACACAAATGACAGGCATGGAATCATGCAGTTAATGAAACATACATAAGGAACAAATGGATCATTACATTTCCTAAAAGCGCTCTCTATTAAAAGCTGTGGGAGAACATCAACCATGAGTCCTGTGCTGAATTCCCAGCTACCTGGAAACTGGCAAATAGTGAAGTCAGATGTCAGAGAAGATGCTTTAATTATTCAACAGGAATTTTATGCACAAATATCACAGCTTGCCAAGCCATTTACCATGGATTCCCCAGGGGCTCGCCTGTCATCAAAGATGGAAATTATATATTTATAACGCAGGATATTGCAGCAAGTTTGTTTATAGCTTTATCCATTTTCTAGGGGTATTTTATCAGAAGACATCCAAGCTGTCTACCTTTTATGCCCAGGGCAGAAAACACACAGACCTGCACACGCGCACCCACACACGCACACACACACACACGCACACACACACATACACACACACACACACACACACACACACACACACACACACACACACAGTATAAGCAAACTGAAAGAGCAGGTTTTCCATTATTTTCCAGGTTTCATACGCAGCCAGTCTATTTTCCTGTTTGTGTGTGATTGGACTACAAAATGGGAAACGGTTGTTTTCCAAAGAATACCTTCATCCACTCATCATCGTTGTGTTTGAGTATACACATATACAGAATATAGGTTACGCCCTTGCCAAAAGGACACATTATCACTGGTGAGCTTAGCATTATGCTGTACTATCTCTGTTGACAATAAATCAGAAAGAAACCCTTAGAAATCTAGTGTGATTATTATAATGAAGATCTAGATTATTTATTCTCTACAAAAGTATTCTACATTCTTAACCCAATTTAGGCCCCAGCTACATTTAATCTTTAGAAGGTCAACTAGCTGTTAGATTATAGGAACACTTTCACCTAACATGCATTGTCTTTTGTCTTATTTCTCTTCATCCTGAACATCTCACTTTGAAAGGCAATTGTAACGCTGGCAGAATTACTATATCCAATGAGGCAGAGCCTACTAGGCAGTAAAGCCAAATGGCAGCGACACAGAAATTTCAGCCTTCAAGAGACACATTAACCTCCAAATATCACACCTAATGATGTCTTAAACTGAGTTTTGACACTGGAAAAAAATATATATTCACTGAAGCAAGAAGAAATCTAGCTAACGGTCTAGCTGAGGTTCCCTGCTTCCTGATCTTGGACTGGATATTATATGTAGATTCACTGAAAAGGAACAGACGACTCACTCTAACTGGCTATCCGGAGACACATTCAGAGATTTAAGAGACATAAAGGTGCTGCTCTCCAAAAATATTTCTTACCATTTATATGAACAGACTAGTATCTCACCTATGAATGGACAGCAGTAAAAATCAGCCAGCAGAGTTCTAACAGATGATTCAGTCCAGGTCAGATGAGGAGGTCAGACTCTAAGATGTAAAGGAAGCTTTCAGATGGAAAAAACACACTCCAACAGGACAATATTAGAATTAGCTCCAAAAGCACACAGAGCAGGTCTGATATTATGGTAGACACATTCAAGCACTATTCATAAAACACACACACACACACACACACACACACACACACACACACACATTATCCTTTAATCTACCTTATTTTAAAAAACTGTATTTATGGCATAAGATATAATTATCATGATGAAAAATACCATCAGTAGTTACCCTTAATCTGGCTGAATACTAGGATTAGCATTTGAATATTTTTGTGACACACAGAGACTAACGCAACCTTCTCTTTTCTGTCTAGCTAGCTATTTATTTCACCATCTTACCTACAAACATAATTTTTTTGCATTCAAATGTGTTTAGCTAACTGACATATCTGTTTCAGGGCTGTCAGTATGCTTTATTTATTTACCAATGCCGTCAGCACATAACCGGGCTAGCGAACATCGGCTTAGATTGGTTAAAACTAGCCACCTGTGTAGCGCTAGCTATCTAGCTTTGGCTTACTTGGTTATTCCTACAATGCTAGCTATTCTCTATTTTTCACAGTGCTAGTGTATATATTCTAATATATAGATAGTTACACCGTACCAAAATCCTGTTTAACTCTGAGTGGCCTTTGTGTTGGATTTGGATTACTTAGCTATGTTTAATTTTGATTGTTTGACTAAAAACTCTTGTTGTCTTAACTGAGACTGTTTAGAGTATATTACTGAATTAATTAGTATTAGAACATAATACTGAATTCATCTCATTTAAATCTCTGTAATGATTCTGGATAGATGTAAGTAGTAATGGTATGTGCTATATTTGTTACTCCATATAGAAAATATGCTACTTATTTATTCATATCTTTAGTGTATCCTTGATTTTTCCCTTTCTGTGTCTGTGTTATGTGGCCTCTCTTCCAATGACTGACACAGTACTTACAAGGTCAGGGGCGCGGGCTGAGTGCTGAATCGAAGTAATGGATGCTTGGCGACATCTTGGCCATCCTGAAACTAATCTGAGCTAGAGATGTAATTGTCCTCTGTCACCACTCAGCCTAGGTTGAGTGCCTAACACACACTATTATCTGCTATATATTGTTTGTGGTTCAATGAGCCTCCCAGAGACATGATGACACTTCACTCTCCTGTTTTCTTTGTTTTGTTTTGTTTTTAAATGCGTAGAAATTACACGTATGTATGCTGACAAGTGCACACACATTTTAACTAATGTACCTGTTCCCTATTGATTCAGGAAGGCTTTTTTTTAATTAGCTGATTAGTACACACTGGGTGTGTATGCATAGCTTTTCCGCTCCAGGTACACGGACCTAAAGGATTAAACTATTGTAGTATTGATGGATGTTTATTATGATGCTGTTCTCTGCAAAGGACGGATCAGAGATCAGCCCATGATCACCCAGATTAGCTCAGTGGTTACAGAGATTTGATCCTGGTACAGCACATTCCCCTCCTACACCCTGCAGCCAGAAGCAGTTTAGTCAGATTGATCTGTAATTACTGCAGAGAGCCAAAGACCACTCATCCTCCCAGTAATTAAGATTGAAAATGTTACCAATCAGTTCGGCTTAAGGCCATCAGGCTGTGCCAGGGCCAAGAGCTTTCAGCTCAGTGCTGTTATCTCTGTCTCTAATACAGAGTGTCTTTACTAATCAGTACAGATACGCTCCTCATCTATGGTGCTTTCAGTCTACAGCCAGCTGTCGCTAATTCAGGATGGAAAACTGACACCGTACATTACATTATACAAACGTGGTTGCCAAGCAGGAGCAAACACAAGACAAGTTGCTTGGTTTTTATAACTTGCAGTAATGTTTGTGCGATTTACCAAAGCCATGTTTCGTGTCATGCTAGCACAAGAGAGCACAAAGCAGTGGCTCTAGCTTAAAGGTCATCTTTTGGAGTTTCTGTGGAACTTCACGGATGATTTTGTTTTATGAGACTCCCTGAGTGTGTCAGGGTATTACTGACTTGTGCACGCAGCACATTTGAGCAGAGCCAGTTTGATTAAGAAGGTGATTTTGCTGCTCCCTAATGAAGGCTAATGAGAATTACAACACTCTAGCTCAAGGGGCATTGAGCTCATTAAGCAATCAAAGAGTCTCTCTCTCTCTCTCTCTCTCTCTCTCTCTCTCTCACACACACACACACACACACACGCACACACACACAGACGCACACACATCAGCATTAAAGAAATTAAATATGGCCTGTACAGGAAGGAATAGATTGTCCATTTATACCTACTACAGAACTAAATCCCTTCATCTAGATTTGTGCTGATGCATCAGCTACACAGGGAGGCACATCAGTTTGGGAGAACACATTTCTAATGGCATCCAAGTCATCATTTGATTAAATTAAACAAGTCCAGTCATGGGGCTTTAATTATCATTTCAGCCATAGATTTCAGCCTTGATGCAGTACACAGTAAAATATAACAATGTTCGTTCAGAACTCTAGCCCTACATGAAGACACAGAGCTACATAGACAACACAGAACTAAGGACTAAAAGTAAAAATGAACCTTTTCACATAAAGTGCATGTGTGTAACCATGTGTAAACAGTGCAGGACAAACGTGTACTGTATATTAAAGACAGGTTACTTTCATGTTACATGCTGGTAAATCATTACTAGCTTTTAAATAAATATTTTAGTACATATCAAACAAGTACTAAAGAGCAATATTATACTAAATCTAAAACCTCTTAATTCCCAAAATGGCCTAAACACGAGACAACAAAATAGCATCAAACGGACCTCAATTCCTGGTTAAAAAAAAGTGAAAAAAAAAGTGCATTATGTATGTGATTATAAAATGCAGAATAAGCAAAGCTTAACATGTGTATAAAGCTATAGTTACATAAAGCTCATATATAATTAAATTTAATAAAATATTGTAGTCAATAATGTTAGTTGGTAGCTGTGGGTTCTGATTGGTCAGAGATTATTTTTTCTATAACAGCAGCTCTATTATATTTTAGGCTGTAATACAAATCACAGGTTCATACTAATGTCTGATTCTTCTACGTTATCGTTTCTCTAGTAACAAGTCTACAGTGAACGGTGGACGCACAACATTACCACGAGTCTAATAACGAACACAGTGGAGGTGGAGCTTTCTGTAAGTTTGTTTAACATGTAAAGAAGGAGCGTACAGTGTCAGAGCGTTGTAACACAAGAGGACTGTCGGTAACGTGACAAGCTGCAGTTGTGTCTTATTAACTTCAAAAGAGAAAGAAACAGATGCAGATGACAGAAGAACTGTTTATAGCTGTTATAACAAATGTGGCACCAGGCACGAACTTTGTGGTTTTGTGGATGTCAAACAAAAGGAAAATATCTATAAACTGCCATTGTATAATAGAAATAAAACTCTTTATGACATGCTGTTATTGGAAAATAATCAACTTTGAGGTGATTTGCCTGTAACAACACACCCTGAACTACAATGCATTATTTGCATATTAATTTGCATATTTGTTTACTTCAGTGTTTTTTTTATACTTAGTGTGTATAAAAATATATAGCACTATACCAGTCAGTACAGTATGTCATATTATCACAGGTCAAGATTCATAAGCATGCTATATAACATAAATTATAAATAAATTTCTAATGCACTATGACTGCAGGCTGAACAAGGGGTGTAACTGAAATTGCTTCAAACCAACACAAAGTCCTCAGTCATCTTATGTTCTAATCTCCTTAAGCGCAAATATGAAAACAACATCCACGGCAGTTGGAGGGAGTGAAATGATGCAAGAGGACAGAAGCTCTGCGCCTACACACTTCCACAAAGGCTCTTTACAAACTGGCTGGCATGCCCTCTGGGTTAAATTTAGAGACGCAACACTTCGCCTGCATCACATTACACACTCACTGCAGTATAACAGCATTCAAATGCACACGCTGTCTCCTAAAGAGCGGCCTGGGAGATATGACAGGCGTAAGCTGTTGGTTGAATAAATAGATGAATAAAATAGCAGCTAGCTGTGCAAACAAAGATGGATACACACTCCTCCTGGCTGCGCTGGTGCTGTTGTACACATTAAACCTTCATGGGCGCGTGTAAGTGTGAAAGTCAGTGTGCATATGCTCAGACAGCATAGATAAATTTAATACGACATTTCCATTGCAGATGGAGTGGAGCTTCTTATGTAAAATATGTGCTGCTTCCAAGGCTGGGTTTTTATTACACATATGGAAGCAGGAACACGGTCTGCTCATATCTAGTTAAATAAACTGTAAATATTTCACACAAGATTGCATTTAAAACCAGGCCTAAGTTATATTTTATGCTTGCAAAAAAAATCCTTGATCATTTTTTGAAGGTAAATTTTCAAATTTTTATACACCTGCTGACTTTGGAGAGCTTCAGAATGAATGAATTAGAACATGAATCCAAACATTCGTTAACCGCAGTTACTGTCAGTAACATGTTAGGGAAATGCTGCATCAGCAAGAGACCACCGATTTACCACCGTGTACTAATGTGTGTTTTGAGGGGATAAGCTCACAAATTCTTCCATCCAAATTACATCCAGATTAATACAAATTCTTAAAGAAATTATGATTTGACATCTTTAACATGCATTATGTCACACACTAATATGGGATTCCTTACTGCATTATACAGACCGCTGTGCAAATTGAAGTTACAGTAATTCACCTCCAAGGGGGAATTTATTTTAAATTTATTTCCATCTCCAAGATGTGTAATCGGGAAGGGATTTCTACATTACTTAAGCAAGGAACTCTTGTGCTAGACGTTGTTTCTGCATCAAACCCCAAAAGGCAGTACACATCAGATCTGTGCAAGCTGATACCAGATATGAACAATATCCCCATCCTCTTACCCTCATAACCTTTCCTCTAAACTGAGACCTGTGAATTGGTATAAAGACATAGTTGATATAGTGTATACACATAAATTACTTCACCCTATAACTAAACATACAGAAAAGCCCACTGTGTGTTAGTACTTCTTTAATACAAGAATAACTACAAAATAGCTTCAAATACCCTGCTCTACACTCACACACACACACACACACACTATTTGTGTCTTAGAGAGTCCCTAAAGTGCTTTGTTGGCTTCTATCCTGTTCAATATTGCATGAGGACACATTGTTGTGTTGCAGTAGCCAGGTAAACACAAGATGTGCACTGAATCATAGGCAGAATTAGCTAAACAAGTGTACTGGTTTCAACAAGACCTCATGCACGCTATCTCGTCAGTCCAAAGACTAAACTATGATGATTGAATCGCTTGAGTCATCAGCAAAAACATAAACAATTGAAAGTAAGCAACAATCCAGAAAACGAGTTTTCTAACTTCTGGCCTCAGTCAGAGAAAGAATTAGAAAGAGAATTAATACACTTTTCCTCTAGCAGTAAAAATCGGAAGAACGGCGCAGACAAAAATTGAGATATAACTCACAAACAATCTTGTATTCCTACAAGTAACTGCAAGTGTCAACACTTCAGCTTCATTAGCTCTTAAAGATTGAATTGAACTTCATATTCCTTGATATTTGATGGTTGCTTGAGAGCAGATGCAACAAGTACATAATTATCTTCGTAATTAAGCTGCCAAAACAAGCGCACCACCAGAGCACCTTTGAAACACTGAGTATTCCATTCATTAGCATCTCTGTAAGCTTATTAATCATCTAACAGGCAATTAGCCAGCTGTTACCATTCGCGCCTGGTATGTAAATATATTCCTGGGTTAATTTCTCCCTCTGATAATAAAGAAAACATTATGAAAATTAGCTCTGTGTCTATGTAAATGATCCGTGCTGTTAAACGTGGAGCAGGGGTAACACTCAGCACCACTCAGCTGTGAAAAAGGACAAAATGTGTCTTAAAAGGAGAGAATTCCTACAGAGCCTCTTAACCCTTCACTCAGCATGAGCAGAAGACCTCCACCGGGCTGACGAATGACCTTGTAGTGGGTCACTTCTAAAAACAAGCAAGAGGCCAACATGTACAGTAATGTCTCTGAAGGAATCAGACTCTCTTATAGTCTTTCTTCATAATGAACCTTCATACAAAGCAAACAGTGCTAACTATCCCTTAGCAAATTAGCTCTCTGCCAGGCTGCACTCTGAGACTTGCATAATCTTGTGCCTGAGCGGGGTGTTGAGCATAAATGGGATTTTCTGCTCATGCCAAAAATCAGCAAAGACCACAAACGACACAAGCATAATAGTTCTCAGGCTCCTAAAGCCAAATCATTTCTCCCACTGGACAAGCAGTTAATGGAGCAACTGAAAGGGTTGAAGCCTAATGTTTAGACAAGCTTCACTTAATTTGACTGCTCTTCCTGAGGGAAGATTAGGGATTCGAATACTCAAAAAATTCAGAATCTGCTAATCTCATTTATTTAAAAAGTAAAATAGCTAACTCATAGAGGATGTGAAGGAGTATGTGCTAATGCACCGCTATATGTAGACAACAAAAAGCAGTTTATTTAAACAAAAGCATCAGTGTGCAATGCTAACACTGACAAATTGACATGTTATACAACACCCCAACACTCCCCTGAATTAGCCCTCCCTCTTTCTTGCACGTATCATGCCTAGTGAATTACCTTTTATGGTTAAAGGGGTGGAGCTCATTTCGGGATACTATAAACCCGAGGTGAAGAATCTATTGAATGGCTCAATATGAATCAATGAATCTTTTAGTGATGTATTTTGAGATGGCAATTAAAGGATAAGTAAAGGACAAGGATGACATAAAATTGACAAAATGCATCATTAGTATGTTCTTTGTGTTATATCAAAGCAATTTGCTAACACAATTTTTTTCAATCAATATCAGAATTTAAAAGTGGTGTGGTATAACAGCCCAAAAAAAAATAAATAAATAAAAAAAATCCTGCACACAAAAACTGGTGACAAAGGAAACTGTCACCGCTGGCTTAAGTTAAGCGTTAACTGTTAAGCGTCCTTATATGCTGGAAGATGTACACATACCCAATCAGATTCACACACACACACACACACACACACTCAGCCAGATGAATAAGAGCATGAAGGATTAGCAATCACTTTCTTTCCTATTGGAAGGAATATCAAATCTCTACATCTCTTTGCTTTCTTCTCCTAATATCTGGCATCTGACTGACTACGTAGCATGCATCCCCTAATCAGCAGCAATACAAGAAGCTTGAATATCCAAACATGCGTGACTACAGCGTCCTTTATAGGCCCCAGATGTGCACTCTCGCTCTGTTGTGAGGTGATTTATTGGTGTTTGGCAGGACTAAGATTGAGAGAAGATGATGTGAAAAGCAGTCCAGAAGTCACAGTGCTCTTCTGCTTAATCAAATACATCTTGAAATTTTTCCTTTGTGGACCACTGAGTGCTCACAATTGTACAGTTGTTACATAGGAAAGCAAACAGACAATGTGCACTTGCACACACACACACACACTGACACACACACACACTTGCAGATTAGGCCAAATTTCAATGTCATTTGGTTCCTTTTAACTGCTGTGGTAAAGCAGTCCTTTATTAACCCCCCATCTTCACCTTGTTCCTTCAGACTGAAGCTTTTTCAATTAAAGCTAGTTTCTCTTGTCTCTAATTACTGCCACTTGTGTTGATTTCCTCTCAGAAGGGCTATAATTTCTCCTCTCCTCGGCCTTCCACTGTCACCCAATCAATTAACATGAATAATATCCAGCCTATTAGAGCTCTGGCCACTGCCTTGGGAAGACGCTTTGTCATCAACAGGACGAATGATTGCTTAATATAGCAGGCAGGCTCTGAGGAGAACGTTCCACCAAAATCAATAGGAACAGTCAGCCTATATCGTTTAAAACGAGGGGAGTGCAGGCTACAATAAACACGCTCGATAGTGGTGTCTAGCTCACCAAGACGCTGAGTGGGCATTAAGTGTACTGGGCTACAGGGAAGCATTACTCTCTGATGGGCTGATTCTCAGCATTCTGTCCAATAGCACTCTGTCTTTGCTGTTGGACACATCCAGCCCTGATCCTTTAACAGCATGGACCTGCAGCTCTTAATGAGCTTCCAGGGAGTTTCGACTGCATGTGCTGTTGATGGGAATTTCCACAGATGCGGAGTTGCTGACTTGTTAACAGCTTCCAGTACTCTTTGCTTTTGGATCATCTCCCAGAATTAGTCCACTTTTAGTGATATGAGCTGTTTTGTTGTCTTGTAGATGTGCCCTGGTTTTCATCACCATGAAAAATCCTGGGAGGCACTTTTTAAACAAACAGTTTGGACAATTTTTCCCTTGAGTAAATTGTTTCCACATACATCTGTCTGCATTATACAGACCACTGAAAGTGTCTCTTTGAATTCATCTAGACGTCAGGAAAAGGGAAGTTCTTGGCATTCATATTTGTACAAGTATTATTCACATGTTCTAGTAGTGAGATAGCTAGAATGAGCTAATCTGACTGGGCTTCTGCGAGAAAAAAATCCAACTCTTTATCCACTCATATTCAGCAAGCTAACATAAATTAACCTTTCAGAACTTCTGAAATGATTTTAAAAACATGGGTTGGTTTATTTTCACTGCTAAAGCTAGATAGCTCATTAACACAAGCTAACCTGACAGGATTTCTGAGAGGAATTCTGTCATACTAACCTGGCAAAAAGATGATAAAATATTTCATTATTGGTGGCTTAGTGGTTAGCACGTTCGCCTCACACCTCCAGGGTCGGGGTTCGATTCCCGCCTCCACCTTCTGTGTGTGGAGTTTGCATGTTCTCCCCGTGCCTCGGGGGTTTCCTCCGGGTACTCCGGTTTCCTCCCCCGGTCCAAAGACATGCATGGTAGGTTGATTGGCATCTCTGGAAAATCCCTAGTCCCTAGTGTGTGAATGCATGAGTGAATGAGAGTGTGTGTGTGTGCCCTGCGATGGGTTGGCACTCCGTCCAGGGTGTATCCTGCCTTGATGCCCGATGACACCTGAGATAGGCACAGGCTCCCCGTGACCCGAGGTAGATCGGATAAGCGGTAGAAGATGAATGAATGAACGAATAATTAACATAAATATAGTGACAATTATTTATAGTTACCGAAATGTTTATACTTAGAGCTCACACTATGCATATATAAGCATAAGTACAACTTTACTGTGGGGACTAAAGTCATATTTATATATTATATATAGAATCTTCATGGCTAAAGTAGATAGCCAGATAGCTAACAGAACAGAATATTAACAATGATAGATAAAATAAACAAAAACACCTTGAAGGAAGGAGGTACAATTGACTATATTCTACTATTTTGATGTGTATTTGTTATGTTCCAGGGTTTTTTTTTATGTAAAAATGCTTTTATTTAACCAAACTATTCATTCTGAGAAGAGAGTGATAATTTCTACAAATTTTTTTACAATGCTAAGCTGACAACTATTTGACAACATTTGGTGTACATGAAGGAAAGTTGTGCGCATATATAGTTTAGAGCACCTTATGTCCTTGTGGTTAATTATTCTGTCTAAACTTTCTGCATGCAAATGCGCCATGCTACCATCTGCTCCCTGCATATGTGCTGTTGTTACACTAGAATGTTTTTTCTTACAATACTTTAGCAGCTTCAGAAACACCAGAGGAAAACACGGTGATGAATGTCAGCAAGTTTCGTTCAAGGCTAGTAGAATTTTTATCAGCGATTGTTACAAACATAAGAGCAGAAGAGATCCTTTTGAAGCTGAATGAAGTTGATCAGATGTATAGTCTCTGATCTTTGCTTTCATACTTCTCATCTATCTTTTATCTTTTTTTTTAATGCAAATCTGAAAGGAGAACGTGTTACACACTGACAGCAGCAGGAGACTGCTTGAGTGGACATTTTCCCTCAATCTACATAGTGCTTAGATTGAGACAAAATGCCAAAGTTACAATATAGTTGAATAGGAATATATCAGATATGCAGCAAATTCAAAGACTGTATTCATTTACATTTACGGCATTTGGCAGATGCTTTTATACAGAGCAACATACAAAAGTGCTTTGAAGTCTCTATCAATGAACACATCAACATTGGTTTGCTAGGTCACTAAATTAGTATACCATCAGTATAAAACTCTATGGGGAGGAATTATAGCACTTTTTTAAAAAAAATAAAAATACACACATAAAACAAACAAGTATTTCAGGAAGATGTAGGTCTTTACCTGTTGTTTGAAGACAGCCAGTGACTTAGCCGTTTGAACATCTAGGAGAAGTTCATTCCACCGTATTGTTGCCAGAACTGAAAAGATGTATTCCTACCTATTACACTGAAAGATGGTGGGACCAGTCAAGCAGTGCTTGTAGATCTGAGGGAACGTGGTGCATTGCGAGGAGTAATAAGAGCTTTGAGGTGGACCATTTTTGGCTTTGTAGGCAAGCATCAGTGTTTTAAATCTGATGCATGCAGCTACCAGAAGCCAGTGGAGGAAAGACAGCAGTGGGGTGTGTGTGAGAACTTAGGCAGGTTGAAAACAAGTCGTGCTGCTGCATTTTGGATCATTTTCAGAGGGATTGTGATTATAGGTGGATCTGGCAGCAGAGAATTGCAGCAGACAAGTCTTGAAATGTGAAGACTGAACAAGCATCTGAGTGGCCTGTGTGGATAAAGATGGCTGAATCATTCTGTTGTTGTAGAGAACAAACCAACGTGAGCGTGTCACATTAGCAACATGCAAGAAAAAGGACAGTTGTTTGTCCACAGTTACCAGAAAGTTACAAGTAGTGCAGTGGCCCAAAGGGAGTTCAGAAAGTTGTGTAGGGATATTGCAAGACCCTAACGTGGAGATGAATCACCTGGGATTACCAGCAGTTTAATTTAGCTGAAGAAGCCATGGTACTGTATGTGAGGGAGGGAAGGAGAAGATACTGTAAGTTGACTGTCATCAGCATAGCAGTGGCAAGAGAACCCTTGACATCACCAACAGAGGGTATGTGGTAGTACTGCGAGACTGGATGACCCCTAGAATCTCTTCTGTTGCTACAGTTGAAAAATAGGACAAAAACATTTGTATTTCTGGCAGAAATCTTTCAATCTTCTCATTGTAAAATTAGACGAAGTCCTTCAGCAAGATAAAGCAGATGGAGCCAGGGGTTGAGTAGTGAAGAGTTGATGTTGTGGAACTTACGAGGATCTTGTGCAAGAGCTTTTAAGTTTTTCCTTGTAGAAGACAGACTAAGCAGAAGGTTTAATAGACAAAAGGCAGAGGAGGTCCATCATGGTGAAAAGAGACGAGAGGAAAGTATCTGTGGCCAAGGGTATGGAGGAAAAGAGTGAGGGTCAGGAAGAGATAAAAGAATGCAGGAAGCTACAGATGAAGGAGAGATTGAAGGTTTTGATGGTAAAGAGATGATTGGAAATGTGAAGGAATTCGGAAGTGTCAGAAGGCAAGAAGACTGAAGCTTGTTGGAGGGGAGGCTGTAATCACCAAGGCCTGTCATAGGGGTGCTGTCAGAAGGGAAAGAACTGAGGAGTGTCTCCATTTCTTCCAGGAAGTGTCCTAGGGGACCAAGAGAGCGGTAGATAACGATAAAGAGGTTTATTGGAAAGGAAACAAACTGGATAGAATTCAAAAGAGGAGATGGTTAGATGAGA
This sequence comes from Tachysurus vachellii, assembly GCF_030014155.1. NCBI lineage: Eukaryota > Metazoa > Chordata > Actinopteri > Siluriformes > Bagridae > Tachysurus > Tachysurus vachellii. The sequence goes on along the minus strand of NC_083482.1, from coordinate 11,023,750 downwards.
CAAGGAGAGAGGTACAAAACACCACCTATGTCACAACAGCAAACCTGCACCCTGTCTGTTTTTGTGGTGAGCGAGAGAAAGCATAGGCAAAGGATAGAGAGGCCGGTGTAGCTGTGTTCTCTGGGGATATCCAGGTCTCATTAGTGCCAGAAAATCGAAGAAGTAGTGGGAGGTTAAAGCTGAAATGAAATTGGCTTTGCTTACAGCAGACTGGCAATTCCAGAGCCCACCTACCCACCACTGTTTGAGACTGACACAACTGAGAAGTATAGATGAGATTATTGGAAATTTGACCTCTGCTCTGTGAATGAGAGCAACTGCGTCTGTAAGAGGTGACTACAGAGATGGGTTTCAGGCACATGTCTGCAGTCTAACCAAAGTGAGATTACATTTTAAATATGATTTAAGAATGCAACAGCACAAGAACACTACTAGTTTACTAGTACTAACCTTCAATATAAATTGCCCTTTCCACAATTCACACCTTAATGGAGACTAAAACTACCCTTGATTAATCACCTGTGGGAACTAATAAGCATAGACCAACACTACAGGATCAACAATACTATACACTCACTCACACGGGTCCCTACCTCGGGTCACGGGGAGCCTGTGCCTATCTCAGGCGTCATCGGGCATCAAGGCAGGATACACCCTGAACGGAGTGCCAACCCATCGCAGGGCACACACACACTCTCATTCACTCACGCAATCACACACTACGGACAATTTTCCAGAGATGCCAATCAACCTACCATGCATGTCTTTGGACCGGGGGAGGAAACCGGTGTACCCGGAGGAAACCCCCGAGGCACGGGGAGAACATGCAAACTCCACACACACAAGGCGGAGGCGGGTATCGAACCCCCAACACTGGAGGTGTGAGGCGAACATGCTGGAGAACCAATCGAGTTAAGCAGATAGTACACAAAAGTCAGAATCTACCTTACCAGAAGTGAATAAGAGATAAAATACACAATCCACACTGGTATCATGACTACAAAACAAATGCGTTACATCTGCGTAATTTACAAATACCATTGACTAAAGAATTCATGGAATCGTTGTGATTTCATTCTTTTCACAGAAATTTTGTCCACCGTAATGGACCCTGGCATTCCACAGTGGATTCCTTAAAATATACCCAGATGTTTAAAATGTAATATTGACGGTTTTAGATATTTTTAATGATCACTTAGGCTTCCAGAATCATGAAGGAATCACATGAAAGCACAACCCAACTAAATGAGCAGGAGACTTATGATTAAAAGGAGGATAAACGTAGAGACTCAATTTAATCATTGCTCTTATCATCCCTTGCTAATTTTCTTCAAGCTTCACTCACATTCACACAGAGGCTGCATTAAGATTCAGAGAGCATCCCTGAATCCCAGCACTCTCTGTATGGTCAGAGAAATCAAAGAGGCACACATCAGAGGAATATCAGAGTAGGACTCATAGATTAGCACCCGCAGGGTCCTAGCACTAATTAAAGAAAAAGGAGAAGGAAAATGGTTCTGGGCTGCTCCCAGAGGAAGTGGTGTGGAATGATTAGCTGCAAGTGATCGATACAAGCCATCAGCCTATCGCACGTCTCCCCTGGGGAAGGACGTGATAGTTAGCGGACAAGACGTCTCTGAATTTTAAATAAAAACAAATACACTCTGTGCGAAAGAAGAATTAATTATTGAATGTCGGGGAAAGGATCGGGGAAGGAGGGAGGTGAAACCAGAGTTGCAGATTTGAGGGAAAAGGACAAATGAGTGGTTCTGATGTAAAGCGTTACATTAGAGAGTGAGAGAGAACAGCAACTAAACAGGCCTGATGAAATCTGACAGCTTGCAAGCCTCAGCAGATACCTGAGGAGAAGGATAGCTTAGATCCAAGCTGCTTCCTGGGACACATTGACATCTCCGACACTTCTTTTATGGGGTAAGCTTTAAGGATCTGAAAGATTCAAACCTAAATCACAAAACAGAATACATAATGTGTTTTCCAGCTGTAAAATATCAGATTTTACAATAAATGAGGAGCTGGAACTGGAATGGATGATTGTAGAGGATAAATGCTACTTATGTGGGTTCACCCCTTAATATTTCGGCTTATTATTGGATTATTAAGTGTGCAGCCTGTAATTTAACACGTACTATGAATTATTTAATAAATACATAGTAACTAGTAAATTATGCAGTTATAAGACAGAGAAATAAAAGTCTGGCTCTACAAACACTCCTGGGAGTTAAAGGGTGATTTTTTTTTTTCTGCATTGTAAAATCGGATGATACTCAGAGCTTACCATTGTGGCCTGAAAGACATTTATAAGAATTTTGGATTTTTTTTTTTTTTTTAAATATTCATAAATGCAATCAGTGAAAAGACAAAAGAGAAGAGTATAAGAAGAGTGGATAAATTTTTAATTCTGCCGCAAACTTCCTCGGTTTCCATACTGCTTCTTGTATAGTAAAATGCTAAAAGGTTTAGGACAGTTTGGATATGAAGTATTTAATAAACCAGTAAGCTAGTTTTTCCTTTTAGTTCTGAAAGGACATGGTTTGGTTTGTTCAGGAGACTGAGGAAATATCTTTATATCGTTTACCATCAGCCATCTATTTTTATCTAAGAACATCTCCACGTCACGTTTCGAATGTACTTGCAAACAGCAGCTATCACTTTGCCTCGTAACCTACATACAGCACATCTACATTGCACAGGAATCGATATTGATGGGCAATATTGCATAGCACATTTTCCCCCAATGTACCAGAAAGCTATACAAAGCGCTCAGCGTGGGCGTGTGCTGGAACTGAACTCATGGTGAGACTTCAGAGCAGAGAGCATGGAGAATGTGCTCTTTAGCGTGGAACAGGCGTAGAGTTTGCAGCGCTAATATGTCGGGGAATGCACACAGCCCCATGCTGTTAACAGCACGTCTGTTCATAGAGCAGACAACAACAACAAGCAGCCAGGTAATTTCCCCAAGTCCCCCAGTGCGCCAATCATCTCACTGCACAGCCTGCTGCACCACTCAATACCCCAGTGTTACACACAAACACACACAGAAAAACACACACACACACCAGCTATACATCTTTATACATGGCTTCTCTATACACAAAGGAATAATTAATACTTTAACACCACCCAGGTTACACTGAAAGGTATAAATGTAGTCATGGAATAACAAATTTACATGCTAACATGAAGTGAAAAAATACGGATATTCTCGTTTAGCATATTAACTTTACATCTGATTGAGCTATTTTTGTATTATACCTCCTACACATAACAGCATAATTAATTAACTAAGACAGGTGTGTTATACGATGTGCTGTATCTGCTACAATGGACAACACTTCATTAAAATTCAATTAAAAAAAAACAAGTTTACAGGAAGACTCAGGAATGATTCTAAACCTAATAAACATTCTTTATTATAGGCAAAGACAACGTCTTTATTAACTTACATTTTTTTTAACGTAGTACGGAAATACATTTAGATTCGTTACAAAAATATCTTTTTTTTATTATGATATTTCATTAATGTGTTTTGCAGTTAATTTCAAATGAATCTTTATAATGTTTTATAAATATTACAGCTCTTTAAGTATTCTGCACAGTTCTAAAGGTTGTACAGTACACCGCATGGTGTTACACACTACACCCTCGCTGTGACTCCCTCACTTCAGACTAATGAGTTATCAAGGAGTTGCTTATTTAGCATTATTACAAATTTATGAGGCATTATTAAAGTTATTAAAGGAATTAGAATCACAGGGATGCTGATTAATGAATGCAAGCTTTAGAGAAAGTGCTCACAGTTTTAACTTTTTGCTCTATAGGCTTGTTTATTGATATAAAATGTGAAAGCAATCAGTGACACCTGAAGTACCGTCCTACAAGCTCATTTTTTAGGAGGTGTCAGCTTTGAATTATTTTTTCATGTCACACTGCAAAGTGAAGGTTAATGACATATAAAAATAGTATATATTTTTGAGTATTTTCTGTTTTTACCTAGCCTACTATGGGCAATTCATTCATATAAAAGTTCCTTCTATATAAATGGTTGTATCTTCTAAGTGAATGGTGCGTGCTTAAATTTGAAGCTTTATACCTTTAGCCACTAAAATTCTGTGTAAGGTTATACCAACAGTGGTCATCCCAAAGCCATACCAAAATTATACCATACCAAAAGTCATCTCATACTGAAAGATAAAATAAATGTTCATTTTTAGTGCTAGTTTAAAATAAAAAAAAATGAATGATTGTCTCTGTAGCTCAGAGTGGATTTGCAGTTGTGTTTTTCTTTCATTAAGCCATGGATCTCTGCAACATGATGCACAAGTCTATGCTGAATTATTTTAGGTAGTGGGTAAGACAGGATCCTTTATAGTTATGGACCATTCATACCACATCGCTGCAATATTTTTGCTTGCAAGAACATTAACATTACTGGCAGTGGTAGCTCAAGTGGTTAAGGCTCTGGGTTATTGATCGGAGGATCAGGGTTCAAGCTGCCACTGTTGGCCCTCAACCCTCCCTGCTCCAGGGGCGCTGTATCATAGCTGCCCCTGCACTCTGACCCCAACCTCCTCAGTTGGGATATGTGAAGAAAAGAATTCCACTGTGCTGTAATGTATATGTGGTGATAATAAAGGCTTCTTCTTCTAATGGAATGTCTAACTGGGAGTGTTCTCTTTTAATAAATCCAGTTCAGATTACTTGTAGAATTTATTTGTGTAGCACTTTTCACAGACTGTCACAAAGCAGCATTATGGAAATATATAAATTCTGGACAAATGTATGGATTTTATCCCTAATGAATAAGCCAGAGGTGAAACTGGCAAGGAAAAACTCCCTGAAACAACATGAGGATGAAATCTTGAGAGAAGCCAGCCTCAAAAGGAAATTTTACACCTTACATATGTTTTTATTTTGCTTTTAAGTAATGACACAGCCAACACTCTGCAGTCCTTTTAACGCTCATGACTCTTTTAATGCTCTTTTGCTAACAGGCCTTTTACAGACAGTGACAGGAGGTATCCTGTGCATCTAACAGCGCCGGATGAAAGCCCAAACAGCAGTCTATTGCAGGCAGCACTAACTGTGTTTCTGCTGTGGAGATGTCAGCTTTAATTTGCCTGTAAATAATTGACTTCCCGTTGTCCAGATCCCAGAGGAGACATCCAGTTTGTTCAGGAGATGGCAGAGCTGTATGCGCTGCAAATTACTCTTTCAGATGTGTGCAACCTCATACACACTCACAAGCACACACACCCAGTGTTTTTTTTTTTTGCCCCTGCCTCTACAGTAATAACCTTCAACTAACCTTTAAACCACACTGAATAATTTAGATCCCATTTTCATATCAACAGAGGAGTCAAGCCAGGCAATTATCTTTTATCTGTATACTTCACTGTCAGACCACAGCATAATAAAGTTTTCCCAAGAGGCTTGAATGGAAAAAAAGACAGACGGAGGTGGGGGGAGAGGGGGAAGACAGAGAGACAGTATGGGGTGTGCCATGGTGATGTTATCTGAAGACATTAATGCAATCATGAATAATGCAGTAATGACTATCAGAACTGCAAGAAAGAAAGAAAAAAAAACGCAACCCACATCTGTATTTCATTCCTAATATCCAGATGGAACAGAGTGTGTGTCAGCGTTATGATGCACCCGAAGACAAATATGACAAATTGTCATATCATTCTGTTCAGTTAGGTGTGGGAGTGTGTAACAGAGAGAGAGAGAGAGAGAGAGAGAGAGAGAGAGAGAGAGAGATAGTGCTGACAACACAGACGCAGTTACGACTTATGAGCCAAACCCCCGTGAAGAGAAAGCACTAGACAGTGATGTAGAGGAGTGCAGTGTGTGGATATCCTCAATGAAAAAGAGAAGCAAGAAAATGCTGCTCCCAAAGAGACTTATTAAAATACGCTTCTGTAGTCACCCAGATACTCTCCACCTCCCTACATGCTGTGAGCAGGGTCACACCACCCATGATTATACTATTAACAGCAAAAGGAATAAAGTCTGCCAAGTTTTTAATGGTATTAATGAGTAAATCAGAGGTCTTTCTGACTGAAAAAGCACAAACTTCACATGCAAAATGTTTACATTCTACATGTAAATTATCTTTGTAGGTTATTGCTTATAGACCTTGTCTGTTTTCTTCACCTCACTGTTTTACACGATAATTTCGGTTTCAAATGTTTATTTTGATCTGTATTGGCATTTTACTCAACAGGTTTCTCCACCATGTACTTTGCTGATATTCATCTAACACACACGAATATCAAAAACATTGATATCCTGGACATTAGTTTGATTTTGAGTTGCAAAGCTAATGAAGGTGATATGAGTAAATTTGTGAGCACCGGTGAGCATCATGCAAAATGAATTCACCTCAACATACAACTGCGTAGACTGAGGTTTTTCTAAAAAAGTGATGTGAATTCATAGATTAAAAGCATTTATTACTTAAGTTACTCACATTAAACTAGGAGCAAAATTTGGACACCGTACACTTCTTGACTGATTGATAGCTGTCACGGCTGTCAGAGCTGACCAATCAGATTCCGAGATTCAATGACACTGTGGTACAAGCATCATTATATAACAGTTAGTTCTGGTCTAGTGATTTGATTGGCTAAGCAGCGTTCCAAGCAATAAACACACTGGTACTTTTCTGTATGACCACTAAACAGTTACTAATGGTGTTTGTGACATCATCAGCAAACGTGACGATCGAATCTTGAATGCTGAGGAAAGAAAATAGGAATGAGAATTGCACCAGAAGCACCTTTAATGGGAATGTATAAATCATTATGAGGTATCTAGCAAGCAATAAAGCGCGTGTGGCTTCTTCGGTAGTATTTCCACTAGCAGAGAAAAAATAAATGTTTATAAAAAATAAACATTTTGCTACCAAACTGTATCTGAAACATCACTTACTCAGTATTAATTTCACTTACTCAGTTTTGCTTAAATAAAAGACATCTTATCTATAATGAAATGTCTGTCACAGTGGAGCGAAGTGGTAAATCATAGTGTTGATGCTGATTCATCGAGTGCTGATTTTCAATGTCTACTTTAATAGGAACACCATAACACATGATGAAGGTAGTATGTCAAATCAAATCAAATTAAATTTTATTTGTCACATACACATACATACAGGGTACGAAATGCATAAAGCGAAATGCTTTAAAGTATGTAGTGATCCACTCATTTAATTGTGTAAAGCGAGATTATATAAAATAATATATGCTTCCTGGCAACCTGTCCTCTCTTATGGACAAGGTGTTGCCACCAGAGAACTGTTGATCACGCCATGTTTTTAGTATTTTTGCACCATTCTGTGTAAACTCTAGAGAATGTGTTTAAAAATCCTAGGAGATAAGAATTTTCTAAAATACTCAAACCAGCCTACGTGACTCTGACATCCATGCCATGGTTAAAGTCACAGGGATCGCGTGAGGTTTTCTTTATTCTGACATTTGATGTGAACATTATCTGAAGCTCCTTAGCTGTATCTGTATGATCATACACATTGCAAGGATTTGACAATAGGATGTTCCTACTAAAGTGGACAATGAGAGAATGTGTTTACAATAAACAAAGTAAATATGGTATCACGTTTCCTACATACTTTGTTTTTCTGCCATGTCTGATGTCTAGTTACACCAACAGCCCTCAAAAAACTAATATCATGATAATCATGCCATTTCCAAACCCTTACGGTGTCAGACTGATAGCGTAAACTGAGGTACGTAGCCCAATTATTGCCTTTCTGACTGAATTCGAGCATTAAGCCGACATACAGGGTTGATTTAGTGTCATAACACATGAACAACTGACGATGAGTCCGTGGAGATCACACTGCTTTCTGCCCAGTGGACTAACTCTGGGGTTCTATTCGCCTCATTAGCAGGTATTGGCTTGTGCTAGTCTCTAGTATGGTTGTTATCTGCTCTCTAAACGAGGAGAAGAATAATAGCAGCTTCTGCTGAATCTCTCCCTAATGTGTGCTGTGCAGTTAGAGAGATAAAGCCTTATTAAACACAAACACACTTAGGGAATAAAACTAATGATGCACCTCCAGCATATTAAAAAAAAGTCCTGTAATAATCCAAATAACAGCCTCTCAGTTTCACTATTTCCCTTTGCAAACAGGACCTCTTCACAAGCGTACATATTCGTTTCCAAAAAAAAAAAAAAGATTATATTAAAGAAAAGTAAATATCATTAAGATGTATCGTGGGTAATTAATTATGATGAATGTGGGCTTCTGAGTGAAGGAGGAGGCAGAGAGGCTCATTTGAGTGGGTGCAGTTGCGGCTCCCTGCAACGAGAGTTATAATAACCTCACTCAGGCATTTTCTCTTAATAATAACACCATTTCTCTCTCTAATTATGCAAATTAGGGCTGCACATTAGCATAGCTAGCGTGTGGTGTCACTATAAAGGGTGGAATAGAGGAATGCAGTTCAGGATTTAAGAGAAAAAGAAAGCCTGTCTGCTTAGGGGGTTGCTTGTCAGTAAGGAGATAATGAAGATATTTAAGAATCAGTAAATATATTAGCAAAAATACATCAGGGATCACGCTGAGATCCGAGATACACACATAAAACAAGATTTAAAGATTTTGAACTTTTTCAATTTTCCTCTTTTTACCTAGCCTGATAGGGACAATATATTATTTGAAAAGTTCCCAAAAATCTAAACTCTCTCTAATGTTTTTAGCATATAAATGTCATTTTTGCCATTTTTAAAGACCAACATGATGTCATAAATAGGGGGGCACGGTGGCTTAGTGGTTAGCACGTTCGCCTCACACCTCCATGGTTGGTTCGATTCCCGCCTCCACCTTGTGTGTGTGGAGTTTGCATGTTCTCCCCGTGCCTCGGGGGTTTCCTCCGGGTACTCCGGTTTCCTCCCCCGGTCCAAAGACATGCATGGTAGGTTGATTGGCATCTCTGGAAAATTGTCCGTAGTGTGTGATTGCGTGAGTGAATGAGAGTGTGTGTGTGTGTGTGTGCCCTGCGATGGGTTGGCACTCCGTCCAGGGTGTATCCTGCCTTGATGCCCAATGACGCCTGAGATAGGCACAGGCTCCCCGTGACCCGAGGTAGTTCGGATAAGCGGTAGAAAATGAATGAATGAATGAATGATGTCATAAAGCCAGAAAATATACTGTAGAAGCAAACATTCTAAGGTACTTATGGTCAAAGTGATGTGAATTCATAGATTAAAAGCATTTATTACTTAAGTTACTCACATTAAACTAGGAGCAAAATTTGGACACCGTACACTTCTTGACTGATTGATAGCTGTCACGGCTGTCAGAGCTGACCAATCATATTCCGAGATTCAATGACATTGTGGTACAAGCATCATTATATAACAGTTAGTTCTGGTCTAGTGATTTGATTGGCTGAGCAGCGTTCCAAGCTATAAACACACTGGTACTTTTCACTGTATGACTCCACTAATCTGTGTTCGCCATGTAAACATGTTCATTTCCTAGTTCAAAACAGTTACTAATGGTGTTTGTGACATCATCAGCAAACGTGGCCATTCAATCTTGAATGCTAAGGAAAGAAAATAGGAATGAAAATTGCACCAGAAGCACCTTTAATGGGAATGTATAAATCATTATGAGGTATCTAGCAAACAATAAAGCGCGTGTGGCTTCTTCGGTTGTATTTCCACTTGAGACCGGCAGCCTAAAAAATCTAAATCTAAATCTTATTTTTCAACACACGTGTTTATATCTTGAACGGGAAAATGTTGACAAAAAAGTTGAAGTTGTATCTTCAACCACTAAAATTTTAATTCAATTCAATTCAAATGTATTTGTATAGCGCTTTTAGGAATGGACATTGTCTTAAAACAGCTTTACAGAACACTCTCACTCACTCACTCCTTTTCTACCGCTTATCCGAACTACCTCGGGTCACGGGGAGCCTGTGCCTATCTCAAGCGTCATCGGGCATCAAGGCAGGATACACCCTGGACGGAGTGCCAACCCATCGCAGGGCACACACACACACTCTCATTCACTCACGCAATCACACACTACGGACAATTTTCCAGAGATGCCAATCAACCTACAATGCATGTCTTTGGACCAGGGGAGGAAACCGGAGTACCCGGAGGAAACCCCCGAGGCACGGGGAGAACATGCAAACTCCACACACACAAGGTGGAGGCGGGAATCGAACCCCCAACCCTGGAGGTGTGAGGCGAACGTGCTAACCACTAAGCCACCGTGACCCCCCCGCTTTACAGAACATAAGAAACATAATACAAAAAAATTATATTATACAAAGATTAATATAATACAGAAATTCAAGATTAATATTAAACTTATATTTAACCCTTGTATGTTGTTCGGTGTGTGGGACACATATTCATAAACATCAATAGTTTTGAAAAACTTTGCTTCCTTGTAAATTTGTTGATTTTTTCCCGCTCATAACTTGATTAAATTTGATTTTTTTTTTATTACATTTTATTAAAAAACAACAAAAAACGAGCAGCACTTTAATTAAAAAATGTGATGTAATAAAGGTAAAGCGCAAATATTAACCATGTATGCTGTTTATATTGCTTGTAATTGGGATGAAGTAAACATCTGTAGAGTATTTTAACATCAAATTTTTGATTGTGTTGAATTAAAAACCTAAAAATGCAGCGGGTCCAACAGAACCACGAACACTGGCTGAGTAAAAAAAATACGAACAACATACAAGGGTTAAATGTGTTTGTATTTAACCCCAATGAACAAACCTGAGGTGACTGTGGTAATGAAAAACTCCCATAGATGGAAGTAGAAGAAACCTTGAGAGGAACCAGACTCAAAAGGGAACCTCATCCTCATTTGGGTGAGAGTAGAACATCACACTGAAAACCAAGTCCTGATTCATTTTATATCAGACTTACGACGATACAATAATTCATTTGTTTATACTGAGTGAAAATGTCTGATTAGACAATAAGTGTTTAATATTGGGAATCAATCAGCAAAACACAACTTAAACTAGATTTGTAAAGTTCATCGCGACAAACTTTGATGTTGGCTTTGACGAGGCAAGGATTTGCAAAGGCCGGTGCTTTTTGGAGGCGAGTGGACATAAGAGTCAGTGTTACTTTGGGAGGCAAGTGGACAGAACGATAGGGTGCCAAAACATTTGGAGGGAGGTGGAGACGAGCATGTGACATCATCCGAATACTCCTGAGGAAGTTCCCCTCATTGTTCAGAGTGTTTTGATATGTCACATGTCCATGTTGTAAAAAGTTTTTTGATTTTGCATATATTGGGGGCGGGGCTGTAGGCACAACCGAAAGGCCAGTCGGTACACCAATTTAAAACTGTGTTCAGAGAATCACCCTAAAGCAGCTGGCCGAGTTTGGTGTAGATAGTTATAAACCTCCAAAGTTTATAATAGGAGTCTATGGGGGAAAAAGGCCACTTTGAGACCCGGTACCGGAAGTACCGGTACTTGGATCGCTTAGAAAAGTAATAGCAACAAACTTCAGACCAGGTTCTACAACATATCCGAATTTGGTGCATGTGGCTTGAAAGCCCTAGGCCGCATTAAATTTTATAAATTTTTGTCTAAGCTTAAATAAGAAAACAGAATGTTGGCTTGTACAAAGCCAACATAATAAGTCCTAGATCAGAGACCAGGGGAGAAGCTATTACAGTACAGGACCTAAAACATTCAAAGAGCTTGAAAAGAATGAAACAATATATGATCCTTTTATGGGATAGCATTCACAACAGAGTAAACTATCATTTAGAAATGCAGGAAATACCCCCAATGGCATACAGAAATGGGGGGAGAAAAATAAACCAGAGATTATTAAAAATACTAAACAAACAGTTGGAGATGTCAAGGGTCGTGGAATAGAAGGTCACTGTGTATATACAGTACACTGTATGTTCAGGAGGGTGAGGAGCTCGGTCACCCGGGAGGAGCTCAGAGTAGAGCCGCTGCTCCTCCACATCGAGAGGAGTCAGCTGAGGTGGCTCGGGCATCTTTTCCGGATGCCTCCTGGACGCCTCCCTGGGGAGGTGTTCCCGGGCATGCCCAACCGGGAGGAGGCCCCGGGGAAGACCTAGGACACGCTGGAGGGACTATGTCTCTCGGCTGGCCTGGGAACGCCTCGGTATTCCCCCGGAAGAGCTGGAGGAAGTGTCTGGGGAGAGGGAAGTCTGGGCGTCCCTGCTTAGACTGCTGCCCCCGCGACCCGGCCCCGGATAAGCGGTAGAAAATGGATGGATGGATGGATGGATGGATGTATGTTCAGGACCACTGTATTTAGGAAATATCTCCACATGCAACGCAAAATCTCTTTCAGATACAGGTTCACAATCTGAATTTAATATTCATGTCCAATGTAAGAATTAATAAAAAATGTGATAGTTGTTGATACCAGACAGGCTGGTTTTCAGATTTCAGTATTTCAGAAACTGCAGAGCTTCTTGGATTTTCACATGTAAGAATCTCTAGAGTTTACCCAGAATACTGCAACATACAGCAACTGAAAACAACCAGTGATTAGCGACTCTGTAGGATAAAAGGGATGAGAGGAGAAGGAACAAAGTGGTTCGAGCTCATAAGAAAGGCTAGGTTAACTGCAACAAGCACTCTGAACAAACATGGTGAGCAGAACAGCATCACAAGCATAGGATACAGAATATGTGTGTGTGTGTGTGTGTGTGTGTATACACTGATAGTCAGGACATTGCAGTAAAATAAATAAAGTGTAGAGAGATAAAGGCAAGACTCCCAAAAAGAGAACAAAAGCAAATCCTTGAAGGCTGCGAGCAAACTCCCTCTGCATCCTGAACAAACAACAGACCATTGAGATGCTCCCTATTGGCTTTCTCCCTCTCTCACCATCTGTCTGTCTGTCTTTCTCTATTATTCTGGTTGACTCTGGACACACCTGGCATGGAGAGCACGACTCCCTGATTGATATTCCGTTCTCTGTGAAGCTGCATAGGAAGGCTTGCTCTCCATGTTCAAACAACCCTGCATCTCTCTTTCTCTTCCCTCCCTCGCTCCGTCCTTTGGACAACACTGCTCCAGATTCTTTACAGTGAGCTTCTAAATGAGTTAAAGAAAAACCCGGAAAAGAAAACTATACACGTGTGTCTGTGTGTGTGTGTGTGTGTGTGTGTGTGTGTGTGTGTGTGCACACATTAAACTGAACTGATGGAAATAGAAGAACCAGCATCACTATGCACTGTCTAATAAAACACATTAAACCCCTGAACCATCTCCATTCCTCCATTCCTCCACCCTATCCCCCTTTCATTAAAGGTGAAGTAGTGCGCTTTGAGAAATTCATTTCTCTCTCTCTCCCTCTCCGTGTAGCTGCAGGCAGTCAGAGAGGGTTAGCATTTCATGAATCTGTTCATAATTTAAATGGCGATGCTGTCTGTTGGCAGAGCGTGCTATGAATTATTCAGCGAAACGCCTCAGTCTTCAAACAGACAAATAGAGCAGGTTCATGCCTCAGCAAAGCAAACAGCAACGAGTGCAATCAGAATGCTGCAATTAATTAGGTAATTAAGGAGCTTAAATTAACATTAGCTTATTAGGAAAACGGGAAATGGCACTGCCAGGCCTTTATCGAATGGCTGTAATTTGAAAACAACGGGCTGTGTTAATTTACTAGACAATTAATTTACAGCTTTTACGTGCCAAAAGGGCACTACTTAGATTTTACATCAAAAGGATTTAATGTTTTCGGACAAGATCCTACATATACAGAGGCATAAACATCAGATCATAGCATGAAACACACCCACATTAGTAGGTATAGATACCCACATGCACATTAAAGCACACACACACACACACACAGGAAGTAACACAGAGAGCATTTGTTATGAAAAAGCTCTGATTTAGATTCTAAAGCGTTTGTGTCAGAGTCAGACAGGGAATAAAAAATGAATCATTATTAATAAATGAACACCAGATAAAAAAGAAAAGCTCAAATCTTGCTTCTTTATGTGAGTCTTTAATGCAAATGGAATTTAAAATGAGCTGGAGCTATCTTCAGAGACATTCAGTGTTTTTCACCAACCTGTTATTAAAATTTATACCACCAATGATTTATACACTTTATTAATAGCCACACACAGAGGGGGGAAAGGAAGCAGAGATAAGTTGGCCCCATCTCTCTCTCCAGCAACTTTACTATCTTTTCCTTCCTCTCCATAGGTTTCCAGACTCATCTAGAATACTACACTGAATTTAAAAGCACTGCTTCTCTACTGTCTCTCTCTCTCTCTCTCTCTCTCTCTCTCTCTCTCTCTCTCTCTCTCTCTCTCTCTCTCTCTCTCTCTCTCTCTCTCTCTCTCTCTCTCTCTCTCTCTCTCTCTCTGTCTCACAGTGATTTCATAATTGGACTCATTGTTATTCAAAGCCCTGTAGAACCAATTAGTGCCAGCCCTCCTGACCTGGGCCTCTTCTCTAGCCATGCTAACTAAAGATTTTAAGTGAAAGAGCTGGAACAGAGGTCTGATCTTTTCTCTCGTCTGATTAATAATCCTGTCAGCCCCATCTTACACTTTTAAAAGGAAAAGCCTGGTTAAGTCATGTTTTTTTTTTTTTTTTTTTTATCCCACTGTCCCTTTTCTTATGCCTTTCTATTAATCTTTAATGGTGGCTGGGTCACCCGCTCACTTTTGTCTTGTCAGATAAATGTAGTGTTAACAGGATAATGAGCTTCCTGGGGATGGAGAGAGTGAGAAAGAGTAGACAAGGAGGATGACCCCCAGATATCTTGAGCAAGGCTAAGCAGAGAGTTGAGATAAAAGGGCAGTGAGAAGGGCCAGGCTGGATAAATTCTGTGTCATAGTAATCACTACTCAACTTTACTGTTCCTGTCAAGAGGTGAAAAGGAATGGCAGATTCATAAGATGAGCGAGGAGCCTATGGGAGGAACCCAACTGTTTCAATAACTAGATGTGCTTGGTTATGCGGACACTTCATTTTTTACTCAATTACACAATGGTCCAATGCTGAGAGATTTTACTATCAGTAACATACACATGTCTGCCATCATTAACCCCATCAAGGTTGAGAAGATTGCAAAAGGTTCATTATAAAATACTGGAGGTTGTACCAGAGTTGTGTGACTAATATAATGAGTACATACACTTTGTATATCATTGCAACTTTGAACAATGTCTTAAATGGTATCTTAAGTATGTAACCTAGTGAACCAGCATTGATGTATCCAATGATAGAGATTTAAGCACTTATGTACGTTGCTCTGGACGTCTGCCAAATGCTGTAAATGTAAATGTACACTGAAGATGTGTGGAACATTTTTCAGAACAAGACAGCTGCTTAAAAAATAAGTAAATATACAAGAATTCTACATGTCTGTTTTTAATCCCACAAATGTAGTGTTGTCCAGCTTTGGATGAGGCATATGGATAAGGCAAAACTCATCTTATAATATTTATAAATGCAATGTTCTTTGGTAACCACTTTACCCTGATCAGGATTGCAGTGGATCTGGAGCTTATTCCAGAAATGATCTACCTGCTGGTGTGATTTAGGAGCTGGGAAGATATGTGCATGTAAATACAGGAAGAAACCTCCGGAGCTTGGGATCGAATCAGGAATGGAATCAGGAATGGAAACATCATCATTACACACTGAGGGCAATATGATGGTTCAGTAAGTACATCTTAATAATAATAATAATAATAATAATAATAATAATAATAATAATAATAATAATCATCATCATAAAAAACAACAGCAACATCTACAGATAAACTAACAGAAAAGAATGTAGTTACAAAACAAAGAAACGTGGACACCTGACCAATCACATCCTACTCCAGATTTAGTCCCACATTAATAATCAGTATCAGAAGTTTAGATGATACCATTATTTTATCTTTGTAGTTACATAAACACTCAAAATCTTGAAGTATACTGTACCGTACTTTATCCAAAGCTGCTTTAACATAGTCCTTTAGGCCATGAGATGGAAATTCACTCTGGATGGGATGTCAGTCCATCCCACCATCACACACATACATATGTTGCATGTTCATTCACACCCAGTGACAATTTAGAGTCACCAATCACATATTTTTGGGTTGAGGGTGAAACTGAAGAGTCCCAGTGAGAATATGGGATACTAATAGTACTGCACTGACAGTAAAAAGAGCTAAAGATTAAGCCAGAACACACGCTGCCTAGACATAACCCTAGCTTGAACCTTGATGTGAAAATCTCATTCTATAACAAGTGCATTTCCCCGTGACTGGACTAAATGTAGCCTAAATTCAAAATACCCATGAGAAAGACGGAGGTGAAGTCCATTTGTGTGTACTTTTGTATTCCTCTATGCTGTAGGCTTGTTGTGTTACGATATAAAAAAAATCCAGCATGCTGAGTGTAAATAACACATTTATGAATCTTAGCCCTCATCCGTAATATAATAACTCACAATCAGCTGTATTATTTAGACTAAAATCAGTAATGTTGTAAAGATTAATTGTACACAGTTATCTGCACTGGAAAGTGCTGAGGGCCACCACCTGATCCCTGAGGTACTTTTCTACAGCTAAAGGTTGTAGAAAATAGACATGCTGTATATCAAAATGCCAAAACCAGCTGTAATTTATTTGGTTTTATTAATTATTTGGGATGGAAGCTGTACATGGACATACTAAGATGTGAACTTAGGTGAATAATATTTATATCCAGTTTGTGAATAAAATGGTTTTTTTTTTCCAAATCAGCATGTGCAATATCTTTTTTTTTTTCAAGTCATTCATGTGCCTGTGATTATTCCTACTAATAGCCTTTAATAAGGTGGATCGTCTATTCATATTTTCACACTTTCAGAATGCTGACTGTAAAATTACATTTTAATACAAAGTCATTTTTTCTACTGTTCACCATGGAGAGCAATTTTTTTTCTCTGATCTTGTCCAATATTCACATTTATTACAGTGACAAATATGTTTCATTAAATGTGGTCTGAGACAGATAGGGATCTCAGTGCAACCTCAAGTCTTGGCCTAAGACCAGGGAAAATTGTTTCTTGATAATTCCTCTGTGTTGACATCAAAAGCATTGCCACTGGTCCTGTTTTTATTGCTCTCTCTTCTCTCATCTCACGGAGACGTGCACATCAAAGCAGTCCTTTCCATATTGTAATATTGCGACAGGATTCACCCTACGGCTGCATGTTTGTATGGTTTGTACAGTTGAACGAAAGTCCTGTTTCATCTCTATTCAAAGCCATGGGAAAAAGAAGCAATCTGTTGAAAGAATGGGAAATGAAGGACCTGAGCCTTCCTGTTTTTCTTTTCTTTTTTTCCCCCCACTGAGGATCTTATGATGGGAGGGTTGAAGCTTGTGGACTGTGAAGGTGGGGGGCCATGTTTAAAGAATATCTCCCACATAAACCTAAAGCCTCTGTGGCTAGCTTGCAGACAACTTTGTCTCTGTCTCTGTCTCTCTCTCTCTCTCTCTCACACACACTCTCACACACACACACACACACTCTGTCTCTCTTTTCGAACACACTTCCTGTCAGTGTTGGCAGCCCTTGGGGAACCAGACTGAGATGGGGGTCAGTCTAATCGCCCACGCAAGCCACTGCATTAAATCAGGCGGCTTGGGCCGCAGGGGCCATCTTTAATTGTCTCTGCCATTTCAAAACATACACACACGCACACACACACACCGCGGCTACTTACAAACCACACCATAAACAAGGCCTAGCTGCCCAATGCTGCTGGCCTCACAATCACACAATTCTTACTGATAGTTGATTACTTTCTAGCACATCGATTCCAGGAAACATTAAGTGCACAAAAGGGTGTCCACAAAATAGGACTCATGTGGTTTAGCACACAGCATCGGCTTAGCAGCTATGAGGAGTGGAATAGATAGCAACGGTGAGTGTGGTTTTGTAAAGTGTTAATAAAGCTGCAGCAGTTAAGGTGGTTACTGTGGCCTTCACTTTCAGAGCTACTGAAGATGCTTTCTAGAGACTGAAAGAAATGAGAGACAACTCTGTAGCTGTTTTTTTCTCTCATTCTCTACCATAAAAGATGTGAGATCATGAAGCTGTACCAGGCGGGAAGAAAAGGAAGTATCTCTGTGGTCACAGTTATGCCTCGGGGAAGGTCTGGTTGTGAAATTCTCTGGGATAAGGTAGTTTAATATGATGTGTTCTGCAACTGACTGGTACTGACTCAAAAGACAAAATCTTTTTTTTTTTTACCAGAGTTATTTTTTTTATTTTATTTAAACCGCAAAGCAAGAGCAGAGGGACAATCTACAGCCAAATTTCTAGTGAAAACAATAGCATGATGGTGTAAAAATCCCATCCACTCCACCAGAAAAACCCAAACCACACTCTACTGGCAAAATGCCCTCCTCACTCTCTTTATATCTCTGCAAAATAAGATCTGCAAAGTTTATCTTCCATAAATTCCCAACTCTTTCTCTTTAACTCTTTATCCACAATCAACCATCAGTCACCCAGAAAAAGGGGCCCTGAAGCCGTTCACTCAGGTCCCTTAAGCGACAGCAGACCACTTTTGTAGCAGTAAATCTTTAAAGACCAAAAAAAAAAAGTTTCAGTATTTATGGTTGGCAGCTAAGCCCGAGAGTGTAGTTCAACATCTGTGGAGCTTTTGAGAGACTCAAACTAGCACTGTTCTTCCTCTGGCCGTCCTCCAGGCGTGATCTTGACAGCCTACCTTGGGGTGAGAGACCTGCTCCCAGACTGGTTGTCTGGTGGATGAACCAGGGAACAAAGGCACAGAAAAGGAGAGCAAGGGGATCTGTGAGGTCTTTGCTTACTGAATTGGGAGCATACGACTTGTTGACATGAGAAAAAGCTCTAGATTGCAATCTTTACAGAGAATTGTAGAGGGGAACTAAAAGAAAACATATTTAGAGTGTTTGTTGTTGAACAGCAAAAATGCTTAAAGCAAAAAATATATATAAAGGAAAAAGGTTCAGAAAAAAATTCAAAACAGCCGAATTAGTATCTCCTGTGTCTGATTATCTCATTCTGCTTGTAATGAATTTAGCACGCTTCAAATTAGTTTGACAGCAATCAGCCTGTCTTCATCAAAGTGGTTTATGTTTGTCTTATGCAACAATCTGAAATGCCAATTCCTAACAAATGGAAGGTTTTACTTACCAAATTCAGACAAAATGAAAGTTTTCACGATAAACCTGCATTCGTTAAAAAAAAAAAAAAAAGGTACTTTGGTTTGTCCTTCTGGGGGAACTCTGAATAAGAAGTGTACTTCTTAGAATGCTAATTACTCGTTTTCATCCTTCTTTAAAACATGTAATTCCCCACCACACAAACCACTTACTGAGTCATGTGCAAAGTCCCTTAGGGAAGGAACGACACTCC
Organism: Tachysurus vachellii; assembly: GCF_030014155.1. Classification (NCBI taxonomy): domain Eukaryota; kingdom Metazoa; phylum Chordata; class Actinopteri; order Siluriformes; family Bagridae; genus Tachysurus; species Tachysurus vachellii. The sequence goes on along the minus strand of NC_083482.1, from coordinate 11,004,310 downwards.
CGAAAGTAGGAACGGAGAACCGTCAGCAGTGTGTGAGAGAAAAGAGTTGCAATCATTCTCTTGGGTACTGTAGTGGATCGTGTATACTCAGGCTGTGAGAAAACTCTGGCTTTGCGGTTTGTAAGAACAAATCATCCATTGGATCGCTGTAACGAACCCTGATCCGAGGGTCAGAATAGCAACTTCATATAACATCACCCACAAAACAATGACGAGTCCTGAAACCACCACTTGAGACGTTCATTATACGAAGATACTCTGTATAACAAACAGCTCTTCACATGAAGTAATGCTAAATAATGAAAAAAAAGGGTAGTGAAAGCGTGAGGAATGAGAACAGTGCTGTGTAACAGCTCATACAGTCACTGTTGGGCAATTGACAGTGCTATTTGACAGTTATTTGAGTCATGAAAGGAAACCACATGCTGACTGAGCTGCCCCCTATCTTTTACTCATTACCACAAAGGCTGTGTACAGAGAACAACTTGTTTCTTACTTATAACCTGCTCAAAAATGACTAAGATTAAGTTCCTTTAAATAATCACTTAATCACTGTAATGACGTGGTGTTTGATGGGAACCGTTGACGATTCCCAACATACTCTAAATAATTTAATCGTTTTAAAAACGCAAATAAGAAAACCCTTTGGCTAAAGAAGAAAATTAGTCCATCCTTGAAAAGCGCCGATACACACCGCCATCAAAAGGGAAACAAATGAGCTCTGAAACCCTAAACACTTGACACTTGAGCATGGAAAAGTCAGGTGGGTTTGGATCGAACAACCACATGGGATCCATTTCAGGCTCCATTACAGTTGGGGTTTCTACTCCTTTCCCAGCCCTTTGAGTTACATGAAGTGTGAGAGAGAGAGTGCTGGGATCACATAGCTGCCAAGGTTGTTAACCTGCAGGCATTTGTAAAGCTGAGCCGGAGTTGCTTTATTAGTGGAGTGAAATAATCTCTACCAAAGTGGCTGAGATGACGACAGGCGCTGATTTACAATTGCTGTAAATCTGCCAGGATCTGAGCTGCTCCAGCATGCATCATGAAAACTAATAAGTTGTGGGACACACTGCCAATGGCTCTCGATTCATGCAGATTTCGATCGCAGGAACATCTGCCAGAGCCAAATAATTTATGTCTTGCGCTCCACAAAGGGGCCTAGATGCTGTTTGATACTCGCTCTTGGCCTACTCGGGGAAGGCAAGGCCTCCGGTGTACTTTCGTCATGGGAGCTCTACCTGTCAGATTGGAGTCCAAAGCCACAGGAACAGGGATTCAGATGGAGCTTGATCAGAGCCAAATGGAGCCCTCTGGCTTGGTCTTCATCTCTTTAAATGACTGCTTTCTCCTGGCCCACATCTAACTACACTCTAGAGTGCTGTGATCAGATACAGTAAGAGCTCAGTCTGGACATGTGGAGAATAACTAAAGCATGAGGACTAGAAATACATGGATGTTATGGAGTATATTAAATTAGCATTGTGAATCTTTTTTTTTCCATGTAAGAAAAACCACTGTAAAAATTTCAATTTAGTCTATGTACACTATTTTCCTTGGTGCAGCCATTACAGCGGAACAGTAAGATCTTTGGAGTTTGCATTCCCCTGTGGGAATGAATATCTGCCTTCATAAAGATTTCGTAACAGTGCTGAGATCAAACATCTGGCATGTGAATCAGTGCTCTCGGTGTTAACACTACTCCCTGACAGGCAGCTTCTGAATCTTTAGATGAATAAAGAGACACCTGAAAGGACTTGCATATCAGAGTGTATAATCAATGGCTTTTTAACAGTGCCGATTTATTTAATTATCAATATTAAATTGAATTAACAATTATAACTTGCATGGCCTATTTTCAAGTTTGGTTGTTTTTTTAGCTTATTAACATTTACCTTCATCAGGTCTCTGTTGATGGAGTGATGCTGTAGAGCTGTAGTCCTTTAGTCAGTCCAGCTCTCTCATCTCATCATCTGCACCCTCGGCTCAAACAGATAAGCTTTACTGCCATAACTCAGAGCAGCTGTATCATATAGCAGCATTGCATTCTGGATCTCAGAGTTCAGCTTTTACTTTAATGCAAGATGAATGGAAATTATAGCACGTTCGCCTCACACCTCCAGGGTTGGGGGATCGATTCCCGCCTCCGCCTTGTGTGTGTGGAGTTTGCATGTTCTCCCCGTGCCTCGGGGGTTTCCTCCGGGTACTCCGGTTTCCTCCCCCGGTCCAAAGACATGCATGGTAGGTTGATTGGCATCTCTGGAAAATTGTCCGTAGTGTGTGAGTGCGTGAGTGAATGAGTGTGTGTGTGTGTGCCCTGCGATGGGTTAGCACTCCCTCCAGGGTGTATCCTGCCTTGATGCCCGATGACGCCTGAGATAGGCACAGGCTCCCTGTGACCCGAGGTAGTTCGGATAAGCGGTAGAAAATGAGTGAGAGTGAGTGAATGGAAATGAATTAATGCCACTGTAAAATGATGAGCAACAAACTTCTAAAATAGCACTCAGGTTTGTTGTCACTGATGTTTTCTCCAGTACATTAAACACATTACAGTTATATCTATAGATGTCCATAATGTGTTGTAGTGTAGCATTTTTCTTTAGTACTTTTTTCATCATTATCTTTAGACACATTTCCACCACTCCTTGTTGCAGTGCCATAGTGAAGAATAAAAAGACTTATACACTGTCTGTGCTCAACCTCTAAAAAACACTCTGCATTCCCTTGTGCCAGAGCTCTCATTGGAGCAGTTTTGCTCAGGTAGAGTAATTGAACAATGATTAGTTCTGACATCTAAGGGCAACTCCACCCAGCAGCCACAGTCATACCTAGCCATGCTTACTCTTATAATCAGGACTGGCGGTCTGCCTCCGATGGAAACATCAGCCCAGGATCTGCCACGACTATTCCAGCAGATGTCACAGCTGCAGTGGCTGGGTAAATATATCTAAAGTGTGATTTCGACTTGTGCTGCCTGTGAAGCATTGCGCCAATCACCTGGCAGTGGTGAAGCCAACAGAAACAAAGCACTAAATCACACAAATATTTGATGACAGTCCATTTCACCTGAGTAAATAGAGACACGGGGCCAAAATATTCAATGGTGAGAGAAGAGAGAGAGAGAGAGAGAGAGAGAGAGAGAGAGAGAGAGAGAGAGAGATGAAGTGAAAGTCTTTTAGTGAGATCACAGAGATTTTTCCGAGAATGCCTTCAAGGTTTCCTTCAGATAAGAGCCAAGTCCATATTCACTTATCATAAGATGGATGAGTAAGATTTCATCAACTGTTTATAATCAGATGCACATGCTTGTGATGTCACTAGGGTTGAGGAAGGATAGGAGAAAGCATAGCTCTCACTTCATGAAATACTTGACACTAATCTTTTGCATCCAGTGCTCTTATGGGGAATTTCACAATGCAAGTACGCCCTCTACAGGATGAGAGTCAAACAACACAATTTCATTCCAAAGCACACTAATAGCACCGAAGGTTTGTGCCCTTAAATCGCTTATATAGTAGCCAGGGTCATGCTTCTCCAATCAGATCTATTCTGAAATGCAGACGCACCCCAGGCAGTGCTTCAGCTTGGCTAGCTACGCAGATTACAGCCCATTTCACTGGCATCTCTTTTGCTATTAGACTGCAGAAGCTAATGAGGCAGTAGATGGTGAATATCTAATGGAGTGTGTTAGCATGGTAATTAGAGAGGGCTAGTGGCTGAGCGCAGGGAGGGGTGTAAAATTAGAATCTTGCAATGCCATCCATTTACCTGACATCCGAGGTGGAACATTTCCCAAGACATCAAATTTTTTTAGATATCACCTCATAGCTCTACAGTGCAAAAGTTTGAACAACCCCCTCCCTAGTTCCTGGGTATTCAACTAACACTTTTATGTGTTAACTTTTGCACATAACTGTTTATAGTGTTATCATCAGGAATTATTAAAATATAGGTGTGTACCCTTGTATTAATAACCAAAAAAAAAATAGGTCATGTTGTATGACAGTGTGTTTCGGCCCTGCTTATAAATTTTGGCACTGTATGTCATGCATAGTAAGCACCCTTGCAGACCAGATGGATTTATATAGCACATCCACCCTCATTGAATATTACAGCAGTGATATCTCTGTCTCTGGAAGCTTTGGCTCATGCTTAGTACTCACCTGGATATTTGTTGTGCAGATCACTCATAAATATTTCCCTTTGCCATCTATTGAAGCCAGATTTGAAAGGTTGTGACTGAGTCTCTCTGAAGTCGAGACATGAAAGTGTGGACTCTTCGATGCGTCCTACAGACCATCAGCTCAGCTGTAAAAGCAAATCAGATCTGTGGAGGCCTAGTCTGCCAGGCACCGCTCCCCACAGGAACCCGGTACCTCGCACAGGGAATCATCCAGAAACATCTATTCAAGGCATTTGCATTATGATTCAAAGACAAATTTAAGGCTTAAAGGAACAATCAAAGGCAGACAGCAATCACGCAGCAATCACAGCCATGCTAAACGGGGAGAGCGCCGGATAAAAGGGGTGAGATTAGAGAGATTTAAAGCAACATTAAGAGAAAACCCAATGCCTGGCTTAATGATTGAGAGGGAAAAAGAGAAGTGTAATTGAATTAAAATTCAGCACAGAATACCAAAATATTTACACTGGCAGTACGATATCAAAAAAATGGTCCTCTATTAAAGGTGTGATTTAATTTCAAAATATTTCTCCTAATATTTCTCCGAAAGACAGCCAGTACAAATTCATACAAATGTCAAGAATTCTTCTATTTTTAAATAATTTATCACAGCACTTAACCAACCATAATATAAACCAAATTTAACAGACCAGTCTTTAATTTGGTGTGATATCCAAAACATATGGTTTGTGTCTAGCTCTGTTTTCCTGCTCCAAACTGTTCTTGATTATTTTAAGGACTCCAAGCTAAGGATTACCAAATGTTCTGGGATTTTAGGAATAAATATACGGATGTAGGTTCCCCAACTTTACAACCTGTTTATATCTTGTGAATTCCTTCCAAAGAACAAAAAAAGGCTTTCATGTCAATAATTAGACTGTGGGACTGCAGCCCCATGTAACAAACACACTTTCTCTGTGCTAATGATCAGCAGTCACACCACTCCAAGTTCATCTAAAGTACTCAGGTTAAAAAGCAGGTAATAACTAGTAAAATAATACCTCCTGTTCGGTCTGCTTAGAGGGAAACATTGAGGAACATTAAACATCTCCGACACCTTCACCAGCACACCTCTGCCCGACAGCCGACTTCCTGCAGGAAGCGTTCTTAAGAAGTAAACACGCAAGGTCGTATGTGAGGGAACACTTTATCAAAAGAACAGCATAGCTAAGAAACGGCTGTGTTGGAGTAGGAGTGAAGTGTACAGTGTGTAACTCTCTCTTTGTGTTCGGATAAAAAATAAAAAAAAAAGAAGTCAAAAGAGCAATAATAATTCAATAATATTTTTTTTTTGTTGGAAGAATTTATGTGAGAAAAGAATGACATAGTTTTAAAAATAAGAGTGAAACAGTGATTCCACCATATTTTCCATATATGCCCGAGATGTTCTGTTTCATTTTATTGTTTTTTAATTGTGTCTACTTGTCTTCTCTTACCTTATTTATGATATTTTATCTTACTGTTTTAATTGGCTCTTGTTATATCAAGGACAGCAGCAAAAAGCATGTCGTGTGACCGTGAACGTGACAGATAAAAATTATATTTCGTTTCAGCCGAATTAACTTTCATCGTGAACCACATATTGAGTTTGGAAAAAAGGACTTCATACTCAGTTAAAATAGCCTTTTTTTTAAAACAGCTACCGGACACCATTCTGGTTATCCACAAAGTCTAACTTGGAGGTTCATTAACTTGTTTATGCCAGCAACAGGAATGATATATCGAAGATTAGATTAGATTAGATTAGAGCAAAGTAGTTATGCATTATAGACATATATACAGAAGTACATAAATAAAAAGATATACATATAATCTCCATGTACAGAATATATACTGTATATACATGTACATATACATCTATACAAAATGTCTATATACAGAAAATACATACAGTATACTGTATATACATGTACATATATATCTATAGAGAATGTCTATGAATATACAGAGAACTCATACAGTGATATATTGCAGTTCAGAGGGGTTTGTCAGTTTGAAGGGGGAATTTTACTGTCAGTGGGGGGGATACTAAGTTTAAGAGTTCAGTAAGGAGACCGCTGTGGGGTAAAAGCTGTACTTTAGCATGCTGGTCTTGGACTGCAAGCACCTGAACCTCTACCCAGCCCAGAGGGTAAACAGTTTATGGGCTGGCTGAGAGGTGTCCATGATGATGGACACCGTTTCCTCAATAGCAGGAAGTGGGGTCTCGATATTATATTAGAATCGTTTCCTGCCTCGCAGCTCCAGGGTTTGATCATGAGCTCAGGTTACTGTCTGTCCAGATTTTCATATGTTCCCTTGTTTTTCATATCGGTTTATTTGTATTTTTATTGCAAAAGCTTAGAGCAAAAGTTATTACAGAAATATCAAGTTTATTTCACTTGATCATCATTTGTGTGTGTTTGTTTAATTAGAGATGTGAAATCTTTTACTAGTTTTCCTTTTAGATCACTGTGACCCTGACCAGGCAGTAAGTAAGGAAGAATAAACTAACGCTCTACATACTGAATGTAATGAATGTCATCTTTCTTTATATCTGGTACCATATGAACCTTTCTGGTAAACTTCCAAAAAAATATTTTGTATTTGTTGGAACACATTTTTTATTCATTCTGAATCACTGTAATGTGAAAAGTACACCATATGAGAAACAAAAAGCGTGAAACCGCATGTGAAATGACCAAAAAAAAACGTACATTTTACAGGAAGTTCATTTCCTGTAGGGGGACATAATAAAAGGAACAAAAAGTCATAAAAAACTGTTCACTGTGAATGAAAATGGTGATGAATCCGAATGACAGATCACTCATGTAGACATGCTTATGGATTACAAAACACTATAAGAATCAAAATATTACTACATAGAGATAGAGGAAGTATGGAGTAGGAGTCACCAATCTTTCAACCTCTGTGCCTGCGGTTCCCCTCTTTACAATCCTGTAAAGAACCACAGACCTTCTTCATAGAGCTGAAAACCAGGCCACCACAGTTAAAACCCGCCTCTTTAAGACGATGAAAAGCCAACACTGGTTTCTGCACCGATTCCAAACACCCGGTCAGTGATTCGGCAAGCTTATTCTGCTAAACCACGGACACGGCCCCATGCTCTCAGCCCAGAGCAGACATGGGAAATGTGGCCCATTTTCCGTTCTGGCTTTGGGATTATTAAGAAGTTGGGTTTGAAGGGAAAGAGCCGCATATGGTTTTGCTAAGTCGTTCAGTGAGAAGAAGAAAAGGGGGGAGTGAGCAGATACACTGGGCATTAGTGGTTAACCAAGAGCTAATGAGGGAAGAAGAAAAACAGTGGGCTCAGATGAAACCATTTAGCGTGCAGCGTATAATGTCCTTATTGCGTTTCAGGGAAAAGATGGTGTGTCATGTTAACCTCCTCTAGTGTAATTACCGTGCGGTTAAAAAGGTCTGTTTCGAATCAGCGCTGACAGCTTCGGATTCTTAAACTTGTGTGTTCTAATCAGAACGCTGAACCAAGCGCCGGTTACGTTTATATAAGCATGCGTTCCAGCAGCTTATTGGCGCAATTTAAAGTGTAAGTTATAAGGGTAGATCTGGGACGGTTTAAAACAACAAACGGTTTCACAGGATGCAGTGCTGGTGAGGCGAACACAGCTGTGCGGTCTTCGCTGGCACATAAAAGCAGATCTCCTGATAGCAGAAGTGCTGAGGGTTTGGCTGCAGTAATGGACCTCTCCCATGGCCAACCAATAAATTCTAACAAATGAAAGGGCCTTTCTGTCTGTCTCTCTCCAGCCCTTTACCTCTACATCCCTCCTCCTCTATTCCTCCCTCCTCCCAGGTGTTGGAGTGGCAGGGTCAGGCCAGGATCAGGGAGGATCAGAGCGGGAGACATGTTGAATCCATCCAGCCCAAATCAGGTCCATGTGTCCTCTAGAGTGCCATTATGCTATAAATGAACTTTATAGGGGCAACAAAGTGTTGGGAAGTCTGAAAAACATTAAAGTGGGGAGTGAGCACAGGGATCAGCTCAGAGGGGACTAATGAGAGAGAGAGAGAGAGAGAGAGAGAGAGAGAGAGAGAGAGAGAGAGAGAGAGAGAGAGAGAGAGAGAGAGAGAGAGAACGCTCTGGACTCTACAGTGCTCAGTAGCTGGCTAAAAGTCCATTAAGAAACAGACGCATGCAGCACAAGCCCAAAGAGGAAGCAGAGAAGATGGCAAACCTTTTATCCCTTTTAATGGAGGAAGCATATGTGTGTGTGTGTGTGTGTGTGTGTGTGTGTGTGAGTGAGAGAGAGAGAGAGAGAGAGAGAGAGAGTGAGTGTGAGTGTGTGAGAGAGAACACAATGCAAGCACTATTACAGGTCTTATCATAGCATGGTGTAAAACATGGTGATCCTCCACATCATCAGAATGGGTATAGAAAAGGTATAGAGTAAACCCACCTAAGAGAGCATGCTTTATGTAACATTCGGTACATATTTAGTAAGATTTAGCACATTTAGATTAGACCATTGCATAAATAGAAATCCTGCAATGTTCTAGAAACATTTACTTTAATGGTTTGGTATGCTATTAAAACTCATTTACTGTGTTCCCAGTCAAATAAAAGATGCTCAAAACTTAAATAAAACACGTAAAAATAAATCAATTAAATAAATAATAAATTAAAAAAAATACATAAATAAATAAACACTCCTCCCATTAAAATTTAACACTGTAGGAATAATTTAAATCTTACGTTCTAACTGCTGTCAGAACACCCAAAAACTCCAAGATTCGTTAAAAAGGAAAAAAAAATAAATAAAATATCTAAAGTTATTAACTGGGGGAAAAAAAAAAAAACAATCTGAAATTGAAACAGAATTATAGGGGAGAGAAAACAGAAGAGATAACAGGACATGAGCAGAAAGTCCAAACAGTGCAGAACAAAAAGCAGCTAGGATTTGTATGACGTGGATGGATCTGCAGACACAGTGAGGCTAATAAGCAGCAGCCCTGCTATGAATCACAGCACAGACTCACTACAGAGTAACTGAAGCAACTAAGCGCATCAAAGGCGCATGAACAGGACGATGCCCCCCTCCCTTACCACGACCGCCAGGGGAGCCGTTAACCAGCAGGCCTACACTGTGATCCTTACAGCAATGATTAATGTGCACAGAGAGAGAGAGAGAGAGAGAGAGAGAGAGAGAGAGAGAGAGAGAGAGAGAGAGAGAGAGAGAGACTTTACATAATGAATATACAGAGAGAAAGCACAAGAGGGGATGTGTAACAGAGAAAGTAACAGAGGAGGAAGTGTGTGTGTGTGTGTGTGTGTGTGTGTGTGTGTGTGAGTGTGAGTGAGTGAGTGAGTGAGTGAGTGAGTGAGTGAGTGAGTGAGTGAGAGAGAGAGAGAGAGAGAGAGAGAGAGAACAAGAGCGGATGTGTAAGAGAGAAAGTAACAGAAGGGGGTGAGTGTGTGTGTAAGTGTGAGAGAGAGCGAGAGCGAGAGCGAGAGAGAGAAAAAAAATAGGGGAAGTACTTGTGTGCCTCTGGTTCTACTTATGGTCTGGAAATGAGATTAAAGGGAAATCTCCAAACAGATTGAATTGTATTTGCAATAATTGCTGTGAACAGCTTATACCACACAGGCCACAAATAACACAGACATAAAAAAAAAAAATACACGGTGAGGAGAAAAAAAAAGAGGGAGGAGAAAAAGGTTGTGATCTGAAACCACTCTCTCACTTCCTTAAGCAACCAAATACAAGAGAAATGTTGGATTCATTAGAAAGTATAAAGCATGAGGTTAAAGCTCAAATACACTCAAAGGATTTTAGTTCAAAGCATGGAATGTCCTCCTTCCCAAGCAGAGCCACATGTTACAGCTGATAACATTCTCAAAACATATGGACTGCTTCAGAGCGCAACCACTAAACAACATGGTACAAAAAAAAAGGACAAAACATTGAATTAAAAAAGTAATACTTCTATATCTGAGCTGAGGACGAGCCAGAGAGAAGCAAAACAAACAGAACAGATAAGACTTCCATTATATCAAGCAACAAGCATCCACATCCCCTGGAACTTCAAAAACATCTAAATCCTTTTAAAAGGACGCTCAATATTGTCTCTTCTGTAAGACTCCACATCAGGCTTTATAGGTATTTGTGGGATACCAAACCTTCCAACAAAACACAAAAATATAAATCAATGCAAGCCACAAGATAAAAGTGAAGCCTTCATGCCAAAGAGCCCCCTGTCATTCCTGCCATGATTGTGTTTAAAGTAAAACCACATGCACTGACAAACATGAAGTAAAATGAAACGAGAGCACGGCGTACAGACATGATTTGATTAGTGGGTTTGAAACTGGCGGCTGAGGACATCCAGCGGGGGATCTGAGCCCTGGATTATTACTCTTATTCCTCTTCTTGTTAAAATAATTGTGTTGGCTTTCCTTTAATTTAGTTTCTAGCAAAATCTCTGACATAAATATTATACCTCATTTCATAAATTCCTTCATGTTTATTCCTGGTCAGGGTTGTGATGGATCCTGGGAAGACCAAACAGCCTTAACAGGGCACCTCTCTCACACATTCACACACGCTCACACACACTCTCACGCACATGCTCGCTCTCTCACACACACACACACACACGCTCGCACTGAAACCCGGAGGAAACCCAGACAGTCACAGAGAACATGCACAGATACGATAATGAGTTCAGGATGGACCCAGGACCTGTGGAGATGTAAGACGGCAACTATGTCACCGTCATACTCATTAGAACTGTGTCTTTAATCTAACTGAACAGTGTGTGTGTGTATCGTGTGTGCTGAGTAGACTATTAAATCTTTTGTAGAACACAGAGAAAAGATTAAAAAAAAAAAAAAAAAAAAAGGCACAGAAACCCAAAGCAAAGAATTTAATCTAAATTAAATCTAAACTGAAAAACTAACACAGAACAACTATACCAAGTCATCAGTTTATTTGGTACAAACCCACAGAATGTAAATTCGAAAATGTGGAATAAATCTTGCAATGGTTAGGGTTCAAGTGAACCCCGAAAGGCAAATGTTCTGGGTCTGGGTGAACATTTGTCAGTTCTGGCATGTTCCAAAACACAAACATTGCTTGTGGCTCACCACGTCAAAGAAAGATGCAGATGAGAAGCATGTAGGAATCAGACCTCACACCAATGCTAGGGAAAAAAAACTACGTTTCATTTGAGCATGATCAAAACTGGGCAGCTGGGGAGTGGAAAGAATCAGTCAGAATGATCCAGGATCCTACATGACATTGCCTTTGCGTGGCTTTCGTGCTTGCACAAATGAGTTCACACTGAATAATATTCATTACACTGAAATCCCCCTGGTTAAAAGGAATAAATATGAATATTTACACCCATTATACTCTGCTATGTTCATGCACGTGGCTTAGTACAGGGACTCATACAGAACAACACCTTCATCATGTCCATTCATTCATCCTCAGAACTACTCCTCAGTGTCACTGTGGTTTAAATGATTCATTTGTAAATATTTTGGGAAATGAAGCCAGCTAACTTTCTGCACAAGTGGGATTGGTCAAGGGAGTCTGGAAGGACTGGATTTATAAAAAATATATATAAATAATTAATTATTAATAACAATATATATAAAAAAAAAAAAAAAAAAAAAAAAAAAAAAGAAAAACAGTCCTGCCTCTAATTTCCTAGTCTTCCTCCTGATGTGCAATAAACAGACTGAGGCATTTTAGTCTAAAGCAGTCACTTTTATTGGTGTTAGAATTCACTATTGTTTAAAACAAAACAAAAAAGCAAAAAAAAAAAAATATATATATATATATATGTGTGTGTGTAAAATATAATGCAAACTACTTCAAGATCAAATAGCAGAACGTAAATGATTAGTCTCCTCTTGTAAGATTTGGCACAATCTACACAATATAACTAAAAACCTCGGTTCATATAAGTTAGTAAAAATCAGTAGCCATTTTTTAATGCAATAAATTATCATCAGCGCAGTTATTAAACATAAGAGCACAGTCAATATGTGCTGATAAAACTTGCTGTCATAATTTCTTGCTAACGTCAGTGCTAAAGCTAAAGGTCAGCTAGTGGCTTCTAAAATGCGATGTCCTATTTCTGATTCGGGGGAAAAAATAGACATTAATAAAATGAAAAAGTACCTAGAATAGGTATAGTGTCATTCTACTCCAGTCCTGCTGAATAGTATTACCATAAACATGGTGACCATTAATCAAAAGTAGTACAAAGCCCTGATAAAAATATCAGATTTTGGAAGCACCAAGAAAAAAAAAAAAATATCACAAATGCATCACATCTGCAGCGATACAATAAATCGAACCACAAAGAACTATTTATGTCATCAAACTTGGCCAGCCAAGTCACACCACAAGAGGGCATCATCATCCAGGCATCACCTCCAGGCTGCGTCTTGTGTCAGCTAGCACATTAACGTCCACTAACTCAAATCCATGACTGCACAACTGGCTTCCACTTCATCAGTGAGCGAAACATGATCAAGCTTAATACTATAAACTTACATATATATATATAAAAAAAAAAAAAGGTTGAAAAAATAAAGTGCCGGAGTCCTGCTCCCTGACCTGTTTTATCTGTAGATAACTAAAATTGTAGCTTTCCTCTTTATGTGTACAGAAGAAAAATTGATAGTTTTATTAAATCTGAATGCTTAGTGTAGAAAAGGAAATCCCACAATGCACTGCAGCTTCGGCGGCGGAGGAGGAGGAGGAGGAGGAGGAGGAGGGGGTTAGGGTTGTTTCCAAAACACACTTCCAACACGAAATATCAAACCACTCGATTATTCTTCCTCGACATCTCTCATACAGATTATTCTCTTCATTCCAAATCGTCTACTTCTACATCTAAGAAAAGTGAATTGATCACAGCTTTAAAATGCATTCAATTATAAGCTTGTTAAGGATCACTGATGTACCTTTGATGAGCTTTTAGGGGTATAATTTATAGGTACACTGCAGATTTTCAAGGAAAATAAATAGGTTAAAAATAAAAAAAAAAAAACCTAACCGAATGACAAAGGAAACGAGATTAGTAACTTAAAAGGCATCTGCTGCTTATGCTGATCTGTGATTTGGGACGTTTCTAATATCTTTTTCGGCTTTTTGGCTGATCCTGTTGTCTAACTGCACACCTTCAGTGGATACAGTGGATTTGAGTCAGAAAACGTCTCAATGCCGGGTTTAACACACAAACTGCTGCCTCATTCGGATAATCTGCAGCAACGCTGCCTGAACATCTTCATCCATGTGACCCTGCAAAACACAAGCACACACTGTTTACAGTCTGAACAAATCTGGTTTCATACACTTTTTTTATCCACAGGCATGATTTAGACTTTGTATAGGGCTACACAAGACTCAACATATGATGAAATCTGTGTGTTTTTTTGCAACCAGAAGAAGTAACGTTACAGAAATGTAGCTTAAGTTAGCATTTAAACATTACATTAAAGGTTAAAGGTCTAGACCTTTTTTAAGATTCTTCTCCAGGTTCATTAAAAGCTATTGACACACATCTGTTGTATATACAATTTTATTTTTAATGCACTTATTTTTAATTCTTGAACTTTTACATCTTTACTTTAAGAAAATCTAGGCTTACTTCATTAACCATGCTGGTTAAAGTATATAGTATCAGATTTGTCAGTTTTTTTCTCCCTTATATCCTCTATTTACTCCTATTCATTCATTTTTTTTGGTGCATATAAATGAGCTAAATTGAAGAACCATCTTGGAGGATTGGCCATGTATTACGTAACTTCACTGCAAGTTATAAGTGATGACAACCTAAGACGGATCTGAACATGTGCAAAAAGATCAGAAGTTTCCATAAATGTCCCTGAGATGAAAAAGAATCCCTAAACAATCAGACGTACGTAGACGTGCACCGGACACGTACCTGTGCAGCACTGAGAAGATGAGTTCGATAAATTGATACCACCTCTCTATGTTGCCTCTCAGCATCCTGTGACAGAAGAAAGAACAGATCAACAGGGAGGTTGTGAGTAATGAGGAGCAGATGTCTCCTGTGAATGTGTCTCAACTGTAAATAGTGGTTGCAATTTTCCCAGCGAGTGTGTGATCGTGAGTGAGTCAGACAGTCAGAGTTTGTGTTATTATAACTCTATTATTCTCATGAGCTTCGAGTGGCAGAAGGCCTCACTAACATGCTCTCTCTCTCTCTCTCTCTCTCTCTCTCTCTTTCTCTTTAAATCCATCCACAGAACATCCACTTTTATGAAAAAGAATGTTGTGTGGATCAAATGGATCAAACTCAATAAAATACAAAACCAAAGGCAATAAAGATGGAAGACGGCTTTGAGTGAGGCTTTTTCTTGTAATCCAATTTCTCCTGAGACTCGACCAGTCTCTCCCCGGCCCCATCTCATCTCAGTGACTCATTCTGGCACATCATAAAACATGCATGTGATCATAAATACAAGAATTTCATTAACATTTTACTTTTGCCGGTAAACAAAGTGGGCTGGATGAAAATGAGGCATATTTGCTCCCTGACTGCGTTACTTCATGGTTCATTATTGTAAACCTATTCATGAACTGATGACTCTGGAAGTGACTGAGAAACAGGCTGCATGCACTATTGACATTTCCTCAGGTGTTCCTGAAGAAACAGCATGTTCTTTAGAGCCTGGTACAGTGTAATAATGAACAGAAAATGAGCTATTCGTGTTCAACTACTATATTCAAGGTAATTACTTTCCACCTAAGTCTTTAAAGCCTTTTATCACCACCTCCTTATGTCACGTTTGACTTCGGTGCTTTTAAACAAGAATTGTGTGTTATAGTTTTGGGATTGCAAGACATAGATCATGATTTCATACACAGCAGGCATTATCGCAATTTGTTCGCCAAATTAGACAACAAAGAAGCCACGTAGCAAAAAAAAATAAAGCCATAAGATATTTATATTTTATATTTATTTAGACTACAGTGAAGGAAAGCAGCAACACGTCTCTGATGCTTTGCACGTTCCACTGTTCTGCGATTGAAGCCTGATTAGGCCAGTTTAGTCTGATCATCATCATCATCATGGACTGGCATATTTATATATTCCCTTGTAACCATATAGTACTGTTTCATGCCAAACTAAATCATGGTTAATTAATAAGTCCTACAGTAGCGTGTCCTATGTTTGTAGCTGCACTGGAAGTGTTTAGCCGAAAGTGCTACTTACAGCCAGCTGCTGCTGGAGGCTCTTGACCTGTGCCTGGAGTGTGTCAATGTGTTGAGCGTGTCTCTTGTTGGGAGTGTTGCCAGTGTAAGCCAGCTGGGATAAACCATTGAGAGCCTGTTTCAACCTCTCCACATCTGCCAACAGCTCTGAGATCTGAAACACACAGAATCACTTATTTAAAACATATAAGTGGCTGACAAACAAAGGTTTTAAAACATGCTGATTTGAAAGACTTTTCGAAGCTTGTTACACACACCAGACGAAGATCTGCAGGAAATCAGATGTCTAGTAGTCCAAATGTTTACATGACTATTCAAAAAGAACATTGTAATCCTCACCCTTTTGTCTTTGGCCTCGGTCTGCTCTGAGGACGCCTGAATCCTTTTCTGGAGGTCTCCGATGGTGCTCAGTGAGTCATCGTATCTCTCTTTGAGATCTTGGATCTCTTTCTCAATTGAGGTGCTCTTGGTCTGCAGGGCTTCAGTCTCCATCTTTGCTCTATTTTCGGCTTCTTTGGCCTTTGCTGCTTCCTGGTATAGTTCATCGCACTGCTCTTCTAGACCCAAGAGTCGATCACTGAGCTCCCCTACCTCTTCCTCTAGCCTCTGCTTCTCAGCTTTGAGCTCGACCAGCTGACCTTCATGGCTGCGAAGTTCATCCAAGGCATGCGTTGCTCTGAGGAGCTCTGTCTGAAGAGTAGCTACGTCCTCAGCCCTCTGGGAACTAATCTCCTCTTCTTGCCTCAGGGCCATACGGAGCTTGACCACTTCTCTTTCCAGGTTCTCTTTGGCATGGCTGTGTTGATTCAGTAAGTCAGCATCAGTAATGTGGCTCTGTAGCTCTTTTTCCAGTTTGTGAATGCGCTGGACCTCCAAATTGTAGGTCTCTGTGAGGACCTTGCACTCAGTCTGTGCCTCCTGCAAACTGCAGGTCAGGGAGTTTCTCATGGATTCAAACTGCTCCAGGTGAACATATTCGTTTTCTAGACTCTGTTGAAGATTCTTCATTTCAGCATTGCAGAGCGAGTTCTGCTCCTCCAGTTCAGCTCTCTGAACAGTTACCTCCATATACTGCTGTTCCAGTTCCACTAACTTTAGAGTCAAGTTCTCCATCTGGCCTTTATAGCCTTCTTCTATTTCTCTGCATTTTTCACTAGACACCAAGTTAGCCTCCAGTTTCCGCTGCACGGTCTCCATCTCTAATTTCACCGTTTCTTTGTCACGTCTCTCATGGTCCACATTACTCTTTGCACTTTTGTATTTCTCTTCCATTTTTGCTAATTGCTCTCTTAGATCCTTCACAGTGGTATTGAAGGCCTTTTCTTTTTCCTCCAGGGTACTCGCTGGCACAAATTTCGATTGAATGGCTTCATGAATAGTGTCCAGCTCTTTCTTCTGGTCTTCAATTTCTTTGTGAAGTTTTAAAGTACTTTCCTGAATATCCTTGTATTTGGAGAAGGCCTCTTTAGCACTACTTTCTGCTTCAGCTAAAGCCCTGTTTAACTGGCTTTTCATTGCCTCATGGTCAACAATGCTAATATAATCCTTTTCCAATTTCTCCTGCAAATTTTCTTTTAACGTAACACTTCCCTCTTTCACCTTCTTCAACTCGTCTTCTTTAACTTTTCTATCTTCCTCCAATTTGTGAATTTCTGTCTTTGCGTTCTCCAAAGCTTCTTGTAACTCTTTCTGCACTCTCTCATACACTTCCCTTTTAACAAACTGTCCCTCCAAGCTCTGTTTCAGAGCAATGTTCTCGGCAACCACAACCTCAAGCTCCTTCTCTTTATCTTTGGACTTCTTTTGGAGATTCTCTAGATCCTTTTCCATCCCTGCTTTTTGGGCCAAAAGTGCAGCCATCTCACTTTCGTACCTTTCGTTGGGTATGTGTGTGCTCTTGAGGATGCTGATGTTTTCAGTCAGAGAGGATTTCTCTTCTTGGAGCCTTCTCAGCTGATCCTCAGCATGATTTCTTCTACCGGTTGCCTCATCGAGCTGGTCCTTAAGCTCCTCCAAAGCAAGACTCAACGTCTTCTTCAATTCCTCATGGGTCTCAACGGGAACAAACTGTGTCTTGATATTTTTGCTGAGTTCCTGCAGCTCTTCTCGAAGCAGCTCCTTCTCATCTTCACCATCCTCGACCTCACAGATTAGGGACTGACATTTAGAAGTGACGTCTGCCAGCTTTTTCTTCAGGATATCACTCTGTTCCTCCAGAGCCACCCTGAGTCTCTCGTGTTCCTGAAGTGGGACAGTGTCCCTGTGGTCCACCTCCCTGTGGAGTTCAGACACCTCTTCCAGAACACGATCGTAGTCCTCCCGCAGCTCCACCAGCTGCCTCTCCTTTTCGTCCACCGCATTAGTCAGAAGGTTCTTCATGTTGTCGAACTTCTCTCCTGGCACCATGATGGCCAGACGTTTCTCTGCTTCTTTAACACGAGTCTCCATTTTTAGAAGGGTCGCAGCACGCTCATCACACTCTTCTCGTGATGCATTCAGCTCACCTGTCAGCTTCTCGACCTCTTCAGCCAATACACTTTCACTCTTTTTATACTCCTCTAGAGCTTTCTCGCTCTGCTTCAAATGATTCCTGACCCGACCGACCTCAGCTGAAGCACCTTCATATTTAACCTTGACCTCACTCAGCTGAGCTTTGAGGTCATCTAACATTTGGTTGCCGAGATGCTCCTTTACTGTTATCACATGTTGCTGTAGCTGCTTGACCTTAGATTCAGAGTCCAGCATCCTCTTCTGGACGTCTCCCAATGCCCCCTCTAGTTCCTGAATCTGCCGATCTGCTTCTCTTTTTGTGGAGTCACGACTCTGAACAAGCTCTTCGCACTCCTTGGACTTTCGTGTGAGTGCTGCCTGGAGGCGTTCTACTTCTTCCTGTGCAGCCTCCTGCTGCTTACGTGTGGACTTTAGCTCCTGACGTAACGTCTCCACCTCGTTAGGGGTTGAGATCACTGGGTGAGAGAGCTCTAAGGGCCGGGATATGGAACGTGATGGAACAGAAGGCTGCAAAACCTGTTATCAGAAAGTGCAGACAGTGAAATTAGGCCAGTAGGATGTGATCACATATTCATGGTTTTTCTTTTTTTTTTTTAAATAAATAAATAAATAATAAAACACGTGGGTTTTGGAAATTTTTTTGCTATACTGTAGGAGAAAACATGTTTACAGTTGCATTTCATCCAATTACTTGGCCAAACTCTTCATTTGTACATGAAGTGTCTTGATTTAAATGCAAAAAATTACATTTCCACCCTGTCCTTCTGTATATAGTACACAGGGGCAAGAAAAGACACAGCGCAGAGTTTCAATCAGAAAACCTTACTGCTGTACGCTGATATAAACCTTTTCTCTTACATCATAAAAACCGCAACCAAAAAAATAGAAAATTATAATAAAGAGATAGCAAACAGAACCACAAATCAGGAAAACAAATACTCTACCTGAGCTGAATCTAGACTTTGACCTTGTCTGACAAGAACAGTTTCTTTCCCTGCATAGAAAAAAGAAAAAAAAAAAAACATCAAGCCTCATTAAGAGAGTAAGATTCATTTAAAAAAAAAAAAAAAAAAAGGAAAGAAATCCAGATATTTCTCAAACTCAACAGGAGGCCTAGGCTTTTAGATCACAAAACTAACTCACCTTTAATCACAGACTGGCCCAAGTAATCTCCCTGCAAAATAAAATCATGCAAATGTATTAATTATAGTCACCATGTTAACATGGACAGAACACAGGCCCCATGATGCTGCATGGTGTTTCATTATTATTTGCCCTGGCTAGATACTCACCAGATGGCTCCGGTGCTGAACCTTCACAGTCTCAGGAGCTGTGGTCTCTTTCTCTCTGGCAGACAGCATGCGCTTCAGATGCTCCCTCTGATTACAGCAACGGGAGAAGAAAGCGAGAGGGAATCGGTCTTTTATGCTTAAGTGTTAAAAACGTGATCTGTCGCCTTCCTTTAAAAAGAATTCCTGTAGAGAACAAACTGACAAAATGTAAATTACCTCTTTGTGAAAGTCCTCCACCACAGACTTCTCCTGTAATGGGGGAAAAATAAAATAATCCATGAACTGTGTTTACAGCAGTGAACATTAGAATACAGTTTAATTCTGATAGATGCATAGTGAGAAGTAAATGTAAGGAATAACACAAGACAGACTGTGGAGTTATTCAAAAATAATTCACAGTGGAATTTATTGTTCATTTATGCATGAACGATGCCGCTGACCTATTAACTGTTTATAGTTACCTTTACTATAATGCCATGCTCGTTCCTGACATTGTTAACGATATACCAGCGAACCTCTGTTCCCTAACCAGCTTCTCTTTTCATGTACAGAAACTTACTGAAATGGTAAATAAACATCTACTAACAGAAAACATCACTGCGTTGATGAGTAAATGTTTTTCTTTTTTAAAACAAGAACAATTATCATCAGGTTTGGATCATATAAAGCACCTGCCAGATTATCCCCTTTGTATAAGCGGTTACTGTGGAAACTACCAATATAAACCTTTACTACAGTCAGAACTGCTGTCAGAAACGTGCAGTTTCATCAAATTGATCCACAACTTGCAACCAATCAGAGTCTAGAATTCAATTGCACTGTAGTATATGTAAAGATAAGGTATATAAGAACAGGTCAATTCTGTTAAAAAGCATGTAGGTTCAGAAATGATAAAAAAAAGGATATTGTAGAAAGTCAAGAGAGTTTAAGTAGGAAAGCCCTAATGTATGTTATTGGAAGATGCAGCTGAAATGCTACCACCATACACGATCAACAGCATGTTCTATTAGTGATGTGCAATTTAATTAGATGCCTCTTTGCGTTGAACGTCGAGAGCCGACTCGTACGTATTCTTCTATGCAGGGTTTTTCCCTTTATAGATAATATTATTCCAAAAGCATCCACTGAAACCTTATTTCAATAATAGAACTTTTCATTAGCATGATGAAAGCATTCATCTTCACTAAGTGCCTTAACCCGATCAGGGTCAATGACATTTCGTGTTTACTTTCCGAATTAAATCAAATAACCTTTTTATTTTTCCCTTTGTCTGTCCCAACAGTGCTTGAGTGTTTGAAAAAGTTGGTCCTCATTGGTGAACGGAGCCAAACAATTTGAGTTCCCATAAATGCATTTGTTATTAATTAAACAATTTATCTTGCACTTTTACTGACATAACAGACCACAGCCTTCTGCTCTTGTTTAACACTAGCTAACAAAAATGAGATTCAATGATTCATAGTTTAAAGTTAACTTGAATAAATTTCAAACTAAGTGAAAGTAATTGCCACTATTAGCAAATGTGTGTTCATTTCCCACTTTGGTAAATTGTTTGCTTCAGTGGGTAAGTGTTATTGGTCTGACCACAGTTTGAGCTGAAAAGGCAGAAAAGTGTTTTTGTGTCTCTGGTGTTTAGGCGTTAATTGCAAAAACTTTAGCGAAACACCTTTAAAAGGTCTGTGTGTGTGTGTGTGTGTGTGTGTGTGTGTGTGTGTGTGTATAGATACCTGACTGAGCTGATGTTGCAGAATATTGACTTTGTCCAGTAGAGCCCTCTGTTCCTGATGATACTTCTTCAGTGTCTCCTGTTGGCTTTCATTCTGCTTCTCAAGATCCTGAAGAAGGCACAAAAAATACAGCCTAGTGGGTAAATATTCCCAGCCAGATACAAGCCAAACAGATGTAAGCAATGAGTTCCATTTACATGAATAATCTGATCCGTTAGATGACGTGTCAGGGGCCGAATCCACAGACAGCTGCGACTGAACTGGGTGGAAATCACTACTGATCACAACCATACATCTACTAAGGCCTAAAAATAAGCCTTGTTGCTTCAGAATCACATCAACACTGATTAGTTATTATAGTCTTAAAACACTGCACTTCTTTTCTCATCCAGCAGGTGACACTAACGTCAAGCTGTAAAAGGAAGCGCAAGTCTACACCGCAGTGCTTATTCCAATATCAGCCTAGCTCCATCACTAAAACCATCAGGCTTTAGATCTAATTTAAGGTTTTATCAAATAAACAAAATATAAATCCCAGTTGAGGCTTTTTATGCCAAATAATAAAAGCAAATAAAAACTAGAACAAATGTGTGAAGGCATACATCTCTTGAAATACGTACACTAAAGGAAATGGAAAACTGACTACATTCTAATGACTACATTCTATTTAGACCTGCTTTCCTCAGTTCTTTCATCTTAAAATTACACACAATTGTTTTGGCCGATGTTTCATTCTGAATATCCGAGTTTTGAATCCCAAGTCCACCAAGCTGCCACTGCTGGGCCCCAGACCAAGGTCCTTAACTCTCAATTGCTCAGGTGTATAAAATAAGATCAAAACGTAAGTCGCTCTGATAAGAGCATCGTCTGTGAATGAAATGAAATAAACGTTGACGTGAAGCTACACAATGGTCGCTTTACGAATCGACAGGCGAAATATTTGACTTGTGCTGATTTTCTGAATCGTAATTATTTTCTTCTTCTTGTTGACAAACGCTGTACTGGAAAAGTGTTCTGCTATAATTTACAATTATTATTGAAAAGAATGATTTAATCCCCAAACTCCGAGCTCAGGTGGAGTTTAGTGCTAAATAAAATTTTGTATTACACAGTGTGTTGTGTGACTATTGCAGTACCTGTCTCTTCTTCAGCTCCACTTTGCTGGCTTCTTTGGCTGTAAAAACACATTAAGGAAGTGTTAATATATTAACACCACAGATCAGTCTATACAAAATTCAGAGAAGAGTTTGTATAAAAAGAAATAAAATTAATAAAAAAAATCTGCGATTATCTGCACAATCATCATGTGGACCTTTTCTAATGTAAAAAAAAAACAAAAAAAAACAAACAATCTATCATACGCAAACACACAAAAACCCACACCAAACCATAACAAAGCTGCCCCATGCTGTGAACAGCTGGCTGGTTCTGCTGTACAGATCGCTTTCCTAGACACGTCCCTGCTGTTTCACCACCACTACACCACCACATCACATGCATTTGCTTTCCCTCCTTTTTCCATCTGCAGTCCTCTTTAAAAAACAATCATTTTCCTTACTTCATTCTTCATTTAAACACTTTACACCATTTAAACTTCACATCAACTGAATCACAACCACGTCCATTTTTACACAACTACATCTACATCTTTGCCTTCCTACTTCGGTTCTGCACTGCACCAAGGACAGATTTCTATAGTTTATTTATTTCTTTTTATGAAAAACACTTTGTAAATCAGATTAACGAAAAACCTGAGGTGGCTACATCGCTGACAAGAACATTGTTAGCACACAAAGACAAGGAGGCGTATAAAGCAACACTAAAAGAAAACAGAGCCAAGATTTCCACAGCCACTCCCTTGTGGCTGTAATTGCTACAGAACGAAAGTAAGCTACCAGAAGCAAAATGTGTCTTTCATGTATTTTGGAGGACGTGTAAACTCCGTACACACAGAGCAGAGACGGGAATAAGAGACCCCCTGTCTGGGAGTTGCGAGGCAAACATGCTAACTATAAAGCTACGATTGCACTGTAGAAAAAACAGCATTCTAAAAACATCTTTCCTTGTCTTTCAATCACTTGTATACTAATAAAAGAACGCAAACAGAACATCCTAAAACAGCATCACATCACAGTTCTGAGCTGTTGCTTATCTGAATTGATCAAAAATTCTGGTTATTGTACACTGATGTTATTACTGGCTGCTCAGTGAGGTGATTTTACCTTTCACGTTATCCAGATAGCTCTTGATCAGGTTGATGAGCTCCTGGTTTTTGCTGAGTCGGGCATAGTGATAGCTGTCATGGCCGAAGCTGTCGACGGCAGTGACATCAGCTCCGCTCTTCAACAAAACCTCTACAGCATCTTTACAGGCAAATTCACAGCCCAGGATCAAGGCGGTTCTAGAAGAGCACATTGCATGTGTTTTTAACACGTCAGCATTCTGAACTCAGCATTAACTAGAAGCACTTCAGCTCTGCTCAACACTGTAAGTGGAAACAGGACGACTGTAGTCACTGTGACCTGGTATATTATATTATAAAGGTCAGAATAAACCAGATATTACAACTATTAAAACCACTTCTAGAGTTTTTTGGAAATGGTAAGTCATTTATTGTTTGCACATTGTGTTTATTTTAAGCATCTAGAAAGAAAAATAATCTAACAGTAGTATAAGAGGATTTAAAGCTAGAAATTAGTAAAAAAAATGTCCAGAAATAGCTTAAATAATATAATATTTTGCTTTCAGTGCAGGTCCTGTATAGATTCGGCTACATTTAGGATATTTCCACTTGTCATTTCTCATCCAGTGAGAAAGGGTGTGAAAACTACTTCAGCTAATAATAATAATAATAATAATAATAATAATAATAATAATAATTATTATTATTATTATTATTATTATTATTATTATTATTATTAGCTGAAGTATTTTTCACACCCTTTCTCACTGGAAAATGACAAGTGGAGACAGACAGACAGAAAGAATAGTAATATAATAACTCATAACAAAACAAAATCTTATACTAATATATAGCTAAACGGTGTCACCAACAGTACAATGATTCAACTTTATACTGAAGATAGAGATATAAAGTTTGGCCCAAGCCACTAAGGTGTGTCTCAGATGTGCATGTATATATATATATATATATATATATATATATATATATATATACACATATATATATATATATATATATATATATACACATATACACACATACACACATACACATGTAGAGAGAAGCATTTAGTCCATTGTTAATGACTCCCAAAATTTAGAGAACAGATTTTTTTATAACAATATCTGAGGAAATATTTAATGCCAATGTTTTTGTGGGGGCTTAAGTGGTAAATAAAGAAAATTAAATTGGATCAAGACTAAGACTACTAATACACTTATTTCCTTAATGTCTTAAATTGCTGTGTGACCTGCTTTTTCTGTCTACATTTAAATCGTTCTTTTTCACTGAACGTTTTAAAGAAACTGAAAAAGCTGCAAGGAGAAAAATTGCCATTATGGGAAGTCTGAACTGCACAGAGGCAATTTTACAATCCAGAAGTTAAGCATTCAGGATCAAATTAAGTTCAAATAATCGCTCCATTAAATAATGCAATCACTCAGAAAAAAGGAGAATATGAACAGGAACAGAATGGCTATATAAATGACATGACTAGAGGCCTAAGTGAGAACGTGCTGGTAAAATGCCTTTACTTGTTCTGCTTGTCACGCACTCGGATGTCAGCCCCTCGATCCAGCAGGAGCTGACAGATACGTGGATGACACATCTGAGTGGCCAGAACCAATGGAGTTCTTCCATCCTACAAACAAAATGGTACTGAATGTCATTCCTCACAGTATATTTCAGTGTAACTATCATCTGAATTACAAACAGAGTCTCTTAAAAAAAATCATCACACTGAAGAAACACAGTATTTGCTAAACCTTTTGCTTTAATCAAGAAAAGTGAAAACTGTAATAAAAAGTCAGCACAGATGTGAACGCACTTTGCAGTAAATGAATGAACAGTTACAGTACAAACACATTGGACAAAGAAACAGCTGTAACGCTATACCTGTAGCATAGAAACGGAAACGACAATACATTAAACCCACGTCATAAGCACTCAAACATCATCCTGTACATTTCCCATGGTCAATCCTAGAACTAGTCCTAGACTCTGTGTGCATTCATCTGGACAGATCTTTCAATCATTTTCCAAAAATTGCTCGTCCACAGTAAAACACATGAAAATGCTGACATCCCTATACTGCATATGTGTAAGAGGTTTTTGGTCTGAGTCATATTCTTCAGTTTATTTACATTCAGTCTCTCAGAATTGATGCAAAATTGATGCATGTTTTGATTTGAATGGGTCACATGACTGTCACATGACTAAAGAAATATCATTATATCTGAATATATGCAATTTTATTTCTGACAGAGGTTTCTGACAGAGGGGGAAAAACAACAAGGCTCTCTCAGAGTGGACAGAAGGCTAAAAAGAATCAGTTTCAGATATAAATTTATCCATATTAATGTGGACGCAGGTGCCTGGAGGATTCTATAGCTGATTCTATAACAGTTTTTTATCTTTTAAATTATTTCTGGCTTAGAAATAATAATAAGAAAGAAGGCAAAACTCTATTTGAAACGCTGCATGATAAAAGTTTGACTTATCGAACACTTTGAAGTGAATAATAATAATAATAATAATAATAATAATAATAATAAGACAAACTACACCAGCTATTTCACAAAAACCTTTATTTAAAACCATTAGCTCTTAAGTCTAAATCAGCACTAATTAATATTCTAGACTGTTTTTGTTGAGGTAATAATTCTCTCTTAGGGTTTTGATGATATCCTTTTTCTCGCAAGAGACTAAAAAGCACTTAGTAAAACGTTATTGTGGATAATTGTGGTGTCTGCCATATAAAGCAAATGTAAATACACAAAGACAACAGCAGGAAGCATAATGGTAAGATTTGGGTGTACACATGTGTGTTTTCCTCTCAACAGAGCAAACTATGTAGACTAAAATAGAAAATATTTTTACAAATCTAATGAGTGTATTTGATACTTACAAAGTCACTAGCGTTGACCGAAGCCCCACTGTCACACAACAACTTAACACTGGACGAACAGCCGGCCATGACTGCAGATTGGAAAATATAGAGATGTGATGGACAAATCACAAAACCAATAAGAACTAGAGCTGGCATCATTATATCCTGATTATACCCTGAATCATCTTCCTATCATTGGAATTCATTACAAGATGATCACAAATGAACTGTAGACTCTGTATCCTATGAGAGTCTCTAAGTTCACCACAAGATTGTAAGAGAGAGGCAAAGTTCAGAAAGACAAAAGATCAGTGGGATGAAAGATCACATGCAATTTTCCTCACCAGCATCATGCAGAGCTGTTTTTCCCTGCAGGTCCACATTTCCAGCAGGGCAGTTATGCTGCAACATACAAACCCATATTGATTATACAATCTTCGTACAGCATTTCAACTGACATACGTAGATCTGTGTACGGACAATGCTGCATAAACCTCTTAAAGAGCACAAAGACTGACTTCAGTTAAAAAAAATAAAAAAATAACAATAATAAAAAAAAATAAATAGAAAAAAAATTGAAAAATAATATTGAATATTTTGTGAGGATCATGCGTAAGGTCACTAATTTCTCTCTTATATCTGTCTATCATTACAATTCCAAACACATCTGTAAATTATTTTATTGTAATCTGCACTATTATAATGATTGTTAAAGGGGACTGTTAAACTTGTTTACAAGCTGAAAACAACAGCAAAAAAAAAATCTTGCATTGCTGATCGGACACATTATGACTATTATAAGCACTTATTCATGTTTACAGTGTTATAATTAGTTATTCCAGATGATACAAATTTTATTTGAAGTCTTTGTTTTGCATAACTTTCTTTCCTTTAGGCAGGTTTCAGCATTTGCATACTCACATTAAATGTCATGCAAAGATAACATCATATCTAAAATAACGCTAAGAACGTAGGCATGGAAAAAAAAAACATCAGTGGATTCATTTATGCTCATATTTCCTTTTACTGTCAATCAACATTCTCCTGCTCTCAGGTTTCTGTGGTCTCTGACTAAAGCATGCTGCAGCCAATCAGCAGTTAGCATGTGATGTTCGATAGTTGTAAAGAATTATCCGTGTGTTTCAGAGGTTCAGTTGTGTTTGGTTTTGTTGTTGCACTCTTTACTGTTTAATGTCTTTTGCACTTCTGGGACACATATAAATAAAGCATGCTACAGGGTTGACAGGTAGACTGTTTTCCCATAGAGTTAGGTGTTGAGGTGTAGCGTTAGTTTTCCCATCAGTGTTGGTTGGGTTTGTACGCCTTAGTTTACTGATTAGTTAGAGTAAGAACTGGAAAGTCAAACAGTATATTACACATCTTTGTGTGCTGTGACGAAACTGTTGTGAAATAGAATTAAAATAAGATTTTGCATTATATGAACTTGAATGAAAATTGTTTAAGAAAAGAATTTTTTTTGTTTGTTTTTTAACAGATTCGACTTCTCTTCAGGAGATCATGAGTTCGAATCCCAGTCGATTCTACAGTAATCTGTTGGCAGGAGCCCAAGACAGCAACAGTGTCTGTGTTCTCAGAGTGGGAGGGATGGCATACTCCCTCTCTCCTGGTGAATCATGGGCATCTGTGAACTCATGCAATCATGCAAGGGATAGAGTGCGCTTTCCTCTAAGCCGCCTGGTGACGCAACATGTGCAGCAGTTTAAAAAGATGTGGCTGTCTGAATTCAAGTGTATTGGAGGAAGCATGCGACAGCCTTTAACCTTCCAAACTGTTAGGTGTTGTATGATTCAAGTACTCAGGAAAAGTGTTGTTATGGCACAGGCACTGTTTAGCTGAACATTTAGTCCCAGACCCTGAAGCCTCATTCTCACGCTGTTCCTTTCTCTCTTCTGCCAAATTTAAGCTTGTTTGGACATCCTGACTCACTATAATACTATCCTAATCATTTCCTCACTCTTTCCTTCTCGCTCCAGCAACAGCTTCCCAAAAGGGCAGCGTGGTCACATGATTGAGCTGTTAACTGCACCCTGGGTAGTGTTCCGCTGCTCGAGGTGGACTGAAAGCAGTAGGTCAGGTTACAGTGGCCTCAATCATGATGGCACAGAAATACAGGGGTGGGGGGGTATTGGGTTAGACTAGAGATATACCCTGTCAACACTCGAAACACCTTGGAGTTCATGAGAGCTCTTAGCATACCCATTAGGTAGAAAAGTAGAGCAGGTCACACTGACATCGGGGCGTAATCACTAAGAAATAATACTGAATACTGTTGTGTCATGAAATTAGTCATGGA
This sequence comes from Tachysurus vachellii, assembly GCF_030014155.1. Classification (NCBI taxonomy): domain Eukaryota; kingdom Metazoa; phylum Chordata; class Actinopteri; order Siluriformes; family Bagridae; genus Tachysurus; species Tachysurus vachellii. The sequence continues at coordinate 10,975,992 of NC_083482.1, read as the reverse complement.
AATGGTATTACAGTTTGCAAAAGAAAACAAATTCTTTAAGATTTATGCGTAAAATAACATAAAAGCAGTGATTTGGCCATGACAAAAAGTGACAGTTAGTCAATCTTGACTTTTCCACTTTACAGAAACAGTCATTAAATGGTGACAATATGAAATGAAAAAGCTTATTTTTGACTCTTTGCCTTTCTGAACCATCATCAGTTGGACCATCAATTTTTCACAACCGCTGTAGTGTAATTATCAGATGTCAGGATGATAAATTGATGTGCGGTTGTGATGTGACAGGCCTGAGAGGACAGAGCTTTCAGAAGAATTTATCATTAGAAAACTACGTAAAAGGTTCGTTCTCTCAGCTCACATGATGACCTCGATTATGCACTTCAGTCTGTTCTTTATGGTTCGGTTATTTCATAACATATACGTTTTACAGAATTCACTCATGTTTTTAAAGCTGATGGAGTGGTCCTGATAGACATCAGTGCATATCTCCCACTATATCCTCTATATCAAAAGCTTCTTCCACTACACTAACAGTTGGAGTACAGAAGAGATGACAGATGAGACCCATACCTGTAGAAGCTTCTGCACACACAACGAATGTCCATTCCGGGCTGCTAAGTGTAAAGCATTTTTTCCTGTAAAGATAAAATGGAAACTGGTTTAAAAAATAAATAAATAAATAAATAATATAAAAAAGGGACAAGTGATGATCATGCATTTTAAGTATCTCCACATATTTTGCATGTCTAGTTTATTTACATAAGTTTCCAGAGCACATTTCCTTGCATATCATTTGACTGGTAATGTTATGAATAAATCCTATTCACTACCCGGCGAAGTGTTTACTGTAAGGTCTCGTCAATAAGAGCGTCCAAAAAGGGAAGGAATTATTACCTGTGGCATCATTGGCTGTGACATCAACACCATGGAGAAGGATGACACTAAGGCAATCCAAATGTCCTCTGGAGGCAGCAAGATGGAAACTGGAGAGAGAGAGAGAGAGAGAGAGAGAGAGAGAGAGAGAGAGAGAGAGAGAGAGAGACAGAGAGACAGAGAGACAGAGAGAGAGAGAGAGATTTACAGTAATATCTAATTACAGGAAATGGTAGTGAGAGCACATGAGACAGTGCGACAGGAGAAGGTGGAGTGAAGGAGCGATAAAGTAGGCAATGTAACGCTGAAAATTGATGCCAGCTATAACTGGCTACATCAGCATTCACAGAGGATGATGGCAAACTCGATCCTCAACCCTTACCCTCACAGCCGACAGAGTGCATTTTCACCTTCCTTCCCAAATCCATATTATGGATATGAGAAGATCTGAATGCTAACAGGAGAACTGGAGATTATGGAATTGCTGCGAACAGGCAAGTTGTTCCCTGTCCTGACTGACCTGCTAATGGTGATCATTAGTTTTTGTTTATTTCCATATACAGCAAGTGTTTTTTTTTTCCTCTGAGGTATTATATTGCTGGAGGAGAATGTAAGGAAGAACTTCAGCCATTATTACTGCACCTTCTTGGTCGAAATCATGCACCTCTCCTTTAAAGCTAAGCTAGATTTAGACTCACAATTCTATCATAAATGCATGTCACACTATGTACAGCAATGTGAAGGTTGAGAAGTTATGAATGCATCCCAATTATGTCCACAGCAGCTCATTGTTATAGCATACTGTTCATACTCAAGCCTTCACAGCAGTCAACACCATCCTCGGAGCGCTGAGCAGGATCGGGCTGGACACAGAACATATCTGTTCGAGAGCTCAAAAGGTGTGGGAAGTCACACACACTGCCATGTTACTTCTGGAACTGTTATTAAAAGCTGTGTTGAGAAGAACTCTGGGCATGCAACGGCCTTGACCCGCAGGTCTGGGTGCAAAAGCCGCAGATAAGTGTAAGGATTCCAGCCAAGTGCAACACGAAACCCCAGTGACATGCTGTCTGCTCCCTGACTTACGGTTACATCATGTTATTCAGAGGCTATTGTTGTCACATAACGGAGGAGAATGATTTTCTGGGTATTGTTAGAAGTCAGGAGGACCTCACATGGTCAGCTAACGTGATGAGGTTGTTGAACATAATCTGTAATGCGAGGGAATGTCATCATGCCTTAGATATTCTATTGCAAATATACAACTGTTGAAACCACACAGGTCAAAGCACTGAATTACCACAGAAAGACAGCTGCTTGGTGTCCTGACCAAAAAAAACAGTCTGTCTTTAAACATCCAGCTCAATGCCTGCATTCAATTTCTTATATGTATATATGTGTGTACACACACACACACACACATACATACATATATATATATATATATATACATATATATATATATACACACACACACACATACATACATATATATATATATACATACATGTCATGTATAAGACAGACATGTCATTCTAGCTTGGCTCCAGCTCCTTCCATGCCTCTGCTAGACACGTGACATTTTTAGAGACACTGAAATGACGTGTGTATGTGTGTGTGTGAGAGAGTGAGACATGTTGGCACTTGAGAGACCCCCCAAAAGCAAGAACATGACCCTGTGAGCATGCACATTACAGCCCCAGATAGCCATCAGTCAGAACATACTAAACATTAACGTCCATACAGAGAGTAAAACCCAGAGAAACAGAAAGGAATTATGTGCACACCGTTAATGCTACATTTACAGTGTTCAGTGTGTTAAGTTTAAATACAAACAGTGATCTGACTCTACAAGACGACTCACTCATGTTGTTTCTCAATAGAGCAGAAGCCAGAAACTTATTAGCAGTTAATGGGCAGTAAGTAAACCCAAAAGGTCATTTTAGCTAAGGCAACTTTAGCTTTTATTTCTAATAGACAAACATACCTGAGGGTAATATTTATGTTCACCCTGCTTTTGTCTTCATTTTATAGTGACTTTGTTTTTACAAAGTCTTTATTAAAAACTAAACCATTATAGGTTTGCTCTCTAAATCATTAGCCTTAGTTAAATAAAAAAAAAAACCTGCAATGTACAGTGTTGTGATTTTAGTATAATATATACACAAATAAGTATATGGGTAAAACAGCAGGGAAATGATGTACACACAAAAGTCTTCCGTTTCCAGTTGGTTAATCCTGGATTAGCAGCGGTAATCACATTCTCTACAGATGTGAACCTCACCACATATCTCCCTCGCTCTCTCCCTCTCCACTAAGGGCATCAAAACACATTTTTATTAAACAAAAACACTGGACATATAATCTGCTCTAAAATTGTGACCCACAACTGCAGCTGGACTACAGCACACCCTCCCTGTGGTCTCCACAGCCGCTGTGTCCATCATACTCTTACACCAAGCTGAAACAACACAAACGTAAAATCAGTGTGTGGTCATTCTATATATGAGCAGTGGAATCCTTTACATCTAAAAACCCCCAAAACATGTGACCTTGCATGCTCTCACAGCACTTGACCTCCCACCGAACAGGAAGGTCTCCGTGCTCCTCTACAGGGCAAGCTGCTGCTGACGAGCGTGCTTCATATATCAGTTAGTGTTTGTTACCTCCAGCTCTGTTACGCTGCCTCGCCACCCTGGCGACTGAGCCGTGCTGAACACACTTGATTTAGGCCTGAGAAATTCCAGAGCCTTATTACAACTCCAGGCCCCTTCTCTATGCCGGCTCACAAGAAGAATCTCACACAAAGATAGAAATACCCCAGGGGTGGAAACATCTTATGGTCATGATTGCAAAGCAAAACAACGCTGGCATTAAAATAAGCTAAAAGCTGGAACCCTCTATACTAGTATTACTGCCATAGGGAATCAAAGAGAAATAAAAACAGATTAAAGAGCACTTAATCGTAATGAAAAACAGCCCATTAGTCACTACTTACTAAACAGTTTATAAAAGCAACTTTTCAGAAATTTTTCTTCTACATCTAAGATTTGTTTTAGAACCCAAGTCTCTGCTGGTTTGTACTTCGCGTGGTTGCTGTCTACATGTTTCTGGTCCAGTGGCAATGTTCCACAGCAACAATTCTAGACAGATTTGTATCCTCTGGTTGCTTACAGAAAGCCTCAGCCCAGATTAGACACAAACGCAGGCCAGTGAGGATTCTGTAAATACCAGTCATTTCGAATAGATTATAATTACTTCCATATGCGTCCGCATAAACACACAGTACACTCAGTTTGGATTCAGCTCTCTGAACATAACTTTTCAGCAGGATAAGAGTTTATTGGCTTTGCTCTTTCAAGTGAAAGAGCAATGCTTTACATTTATGATTTATAGCAAAGCCAGGAACATGATAGTTTATTAGGATAATGCAATAAGACAGACACAAGGCCAGAGATTCTAATCCTTCCTGAGGTCGTTATTAACCTTTGACACCAGAACGGAACCAATTACTAATAACCATCTGCCTGACTATGTCAAAACGGCTAATGCTGTGTGTGAGTGTGTGTGTGTGAGTGAGAGAGGGGATGTGTGTGTGGGTGTGTGTGGGGGGGGGCACACTTACGCAGAGCGGCCCTCTACGTCTAGTTTGGTGGGGATGATGCCTTTCTTACTGAGGACGGCTGTCACCTTGTCCACCTCTCCTTTTTCTACTGCCTTCATCAGCCTGTCATCATACTTATTCCAGTCGGTGTTCTGCAAAACAGGGAAAAAGTTTTAAGAACATATAATTCATACTTTTAAATAAATCACCTAAAAAAAGACTTCAGTGCATTACAGACTGTCAGAATGCCTCAAACTGTAAGGCGAGTTAAATGATTAGTTAATAGCTGTCAAGAAAGAAGAGAAAATCTGCATGATGAGGAATGGAGCTATACCAGTTCTTTAAATTGAGCTTTTTCGATTTGGAAAGCATTTGCATTTCAAAAGGTGTGAAGACAATTACAAAATTAAAATTGAGCGCAATTACGTCATTAGACAACAATTTAAAACAAGTCGTGAAATCCTGAGGCTCAAAATATCACTTTGAATCAACACTGCATTCTCAAGGAACATTCCAGTATTCGTAACTGCTGTGGAGAAAGACAAGTCACTCTCACTTAGTAGGACGGTCTAAAAACCACACACAAATATGCAAGCATGAGTGCAAACACCCACAATGAAGTTTCCCAGAAAAGTTTCAAATACTATAAGCAAGATTCAAATTACTGATTTATGTCTTAAACATTTTGTTCCAAAAGCAAAACCTTTTTGCATCCATATGATACCTACAAAGTACAGGGAGGTGCATTTAAGCCATCGACTCATGGTGCTGATGATGCTGGTCCTTTATGCAGCTGCTCAGTTAAAAAAAAAAAAAAACACAAATGACCAAAGTTGCCCCACTACTCTGTCAGAGGGAAAATACACTCTACCAGCGAGTGTGTGAGTTTTGTCCCATTTAATCGAGTCCTTTGCTCCAGCAGGCTGCCTGCGCCTCAACGAGACCCAAGATTCCTCTGCCGATTCTGCTCGCTCCTCCCCGAGCCTCAGCCTCTCCCTGTGCTCTCATCACGTCCTCACATACACACAAACACACTGGCACACGCCTGTGCACGGAGCTGCTGCAAAACAGGGGCCAGCCCTGGGACAGCAGCTCCTCCTCTGAGCACAACACACTCTCTTTCTGTCCCGTTCTGTTGTTTTTTCAGGCTAAATTCAGGTTGTCCTGTTGTTCCCTGTAGATGGAGACTCTTCTTCCTGAGTGCTCAGTGTTTCTCTCTGTGCTAAATGACGAGGTCGTGCAGCTCTTGGTGGTAAATATGTGATCTCTTCAGGGTCGAAAATATCCTGGTAAACATTGTGCAGATGGGCCTTCTGACTGGTTACCTTTTTTTGCCCCCCAAACCTTTCTCCAATGACTGATTGGGGAACAGGCACTAAGAATAACCTATCCTGACATGCTCGGCCCATGAGTAACCGCAACGGTGGCGGAGAGTCAAGACGGAGGCCAGCCAAGCAGGAGGAAGCCCAGAGACATGCATACACACACGCAAGCAGCTAGAAATATTAACCTATGACAGATTACAAGATTGGATCTAAACCACTCTATTGGATGTTAGGCTTAAGGCGAGTGGTCTACACCTCTCGCGAACCTTCTCTTCTCATGCTCAGAGTGACGGCAGACCTGCTGATCCAGACGCACAGTAGCAGGATTAGGTGTCAGCCTTTTTACAATCGGCTGTCTGGGAATCTGCAAAGCCCTCTCATCTCCATCTCTCTCTGCACCTTCATGGTAAACACGGCATATAAATTCTATTTCAAACACAAGACGTCATCCTTCAAATTGGGAGACTGTGAAAAACATAGAGGGCCGTGAGAAGGGGGAGAGTCGGGGTGCGTTTAATTTACACACCGCATCAGCGGAAGGGGGGGGTTGTGTTACAGATACCCCCATCTGAGTCGGAGTGGAGCCGACTGAGTGGCAGTAATCTTCAGAAAACATGTGAGAATCCTTTCACATGCTGAACAAGCCATATGAGGTTTTCAGTGGTAAGGGGAGGGAGGGGACAGGGGTTACTTTCTAACCTGCTCTGCAACATAGAGACAAAGGAACAGAAATGGACACATGCATATATCTGCTCACATAAATACACACATGCATGTATGTGCGTGTGTCGGTGTATGTATTTTTGTTTGTTCTTGCTGAAAGGACAATGAATCATGGCTTAGAGGTGTTTACAGCCTATTCACCCAATGGCACTTTAAATGTGTGACAGACAACCGTATTAAACCACTAGACACGAGGGACGATATCCCGGTTGTCGGTGAACAGCAACTTAAGTAAATATTTTCATTTATTTAAGAGTAAGCAGAGCGCACATGCTTTTTTTATTGACACGTAGAAACAAATGGCACTCAAGCATTAAAGCACTTGATCAGGAGGTTACAATAACATTAAAAAAATAAAATAAAAAAAATATAAAAGAACAATACCTAAAGGGACATTCCTTCACACAACAGGCATTCGGTTTTAAAATAGGGACGCACACACACACACACACACACACACACACACACACACACACACACACACAAGCTATTCATTGTCAGTGTGCGGTCTGGTGAAATTAATAGACCCAGTCAACCTTAAAATCATTATTTCACAGTTATGTGTTTGGTAAATTGGACGTGACCCAGATACTCTACGTTCGCTGCGTTAATGCCACAATTAGCACTAAAGAGGAATCACGTAGCCGTTTGCATTTTAGCACTGGTTCTCTCACAAATATGCCAGAATTTACCTGCTATTGTTATCTGTGATCTTATTCCTAGCAATGTTCAATATCACCAAGAGCCCACAGCAAGTTTCCACAGCAACACTCAATTTTATTGAGTTTTGAACACAAAATGCTGTCAAAAGCTTAAACTCCCATGTGCACAAACCTGTTCTTTTGCTGAGTGTGAACATTCTCGCTACTAAGAGCTGCCTGAAGAAGGTTTGCTATTGTAAACAGTGTTGTTTCTTTAGTAACCAGTAGTCTCTTGGAACCTTTTGCCTTGTTTCCAAGCACAGAACAGAAGAGGATGAATACTTGGAAAATGATAAACTACTGGCTACACTATGTGGTCAAAAGTATGTGCACACTACACCTAATGATGGAGATCAGGTGTTTCAGCCACACCAATCGCTAATAGGCGCATAAAAATCAAGCACAACGACACGCAAACTCAACAGTAGCGGTAGATTCGGTTGTACTGAAAAGCCCAGGGGCTTTTATATTGGTGGTGTTATAGGTCAGATCATTAAATTTTGCCCCGTCTGATCTGCCGCAATCTCACACCCACACCCACACCCACACCCACACACCCACACACACACCCACACACACACCCACACACACACCCACACACACACCCACACACACACCCACACACACACCCACACACACACACACACACACACACACACACACCCACACCCACACACCCACGAGGCAGAAATCAAACCCCCAACCCTGGAGGTGAGAGGCAAACATGTTAACTGCTAAAAAAGCAAAAGTAAACAAATTTCAATAAAAAAGGTGAAATTGTCGCTATAGAGTAGCTTTCTGTATATGTATTTAAATGTACATCTCCACAGTCTGTGTTAAATGAGATTATTTACGACACCCGAGACATTGGGTCACACAGGCACTTTCCAGTTGCTTCATTTTTTTTACCTCACTTCAAGAGAGAAAAAACAGATGGCTTTAAAAACCATCAAATCATTTATAAATACGTTAGGACTTCAAGATAATAATGGCTATGTAATGGCCAAATAAGCCTAGGACAGTTTTACAAAATAAACATAAAGCATTTTATTTGCTGTAATGATTATATTCTTAGAGCACAGAAAAAGGATTAATGGATAAGTCATTACACTGAGCATCTAGCAGCACATGGTAGGAGATGCAAACTAAAACCTGAGCGTTTGAACACTTGCAGCTTCTCAGACATGTGAATGATGAAGTAAAAAGAGCCATTTCATTATAAAACCTTCAACCATACAATAAACAGTGGCTATCTCAAGTGTCCTTGATTAATGCAGATCCCTTACTTCCTCTTTTTTGCTCATTTCACAGGTGACTCAGCTCTTCACAGAAGAGCTCATAGAGCAGAGGCGAAGTGTGTGTACATTTAGACAACATGGATGACAAGTAAGGACAAGCTGGGAGTTAGAGAGCATTAGTGAGCATGTACGTCTGGGTTACTGCCAGATAAACATGCACTAACACAAGAGTGAAGGCAGCTGAGAAGACATATATGATCAACAACAGAACCATACAAGATATACACCAATCAGCCATGACATTAAAACCACTGAGAGGCGTAGAGAAGAACATTGATTATCTCGCTTCAATGGCAGCCATCAAAGAGTAGGATCGACCCTTCAATGACGAAGGCCTAACTGCGATGTCTAGATGACTGGGTCACAGCTTCTCTAACACAGCCGTTATTATGGGGTGTTCCCGGTATGCAGTGGTTAGTACCCTTCAAAAAAATGATCCTACGAAGGACAATCGGTGAACCGGTAGCAGGGTCAAAGGCACCCAAGGATCAATGATCCGAGTGAGGAGCAAAGGCTATCCGTCTGTCTGGTCTGATTCCACGTGATGTGTTTATTAGACAGTATTTACATCAATGCCAAGCGTGCAACATTGTGTTACATAGCTAGGGTGTAAATGTGCTCATATTTCTGTTTATATACAAAACCACTCACAAATCTATAAAAAAACAAGAGTACTAACTATTGAGGTTTATCTCAGGTTCAGATCTGACTAAGTGGTTTATAAATACAAGTTACTACTGTATTTCTCTGCAGGCTATGAAAATGCAGTACAGATTACTCAGTGACTGGACTGAAATCATACTACAGTAGTCTCAGAGCAGGACACACACACCATTCTCAAATATTTCATAAGCCATTTTTCTCCCCATTGGATGTCAATTCTGGCCTTATTTTTTAAATAGCTGAAAACTCGGACAATGTGATCAGACATTGAAATTATTTTTATGCCATTACATCATTTTCTGCTCATATACTGAGCATATCAGACGCCCTTATCCAGAGTGACTTACATTTTAGCTCCTTTATTTTTTGATACAACTGAAAAATTGAGGGTTAAGGGCCTTTGTTCGGGGCCCAGCTGTGGCAGCTTGGTGGAATTCTGAGCTCTCTGACTGGTAGCCCAACACCTTAGCCACTACGCTACCACATATCCATTTTCCAAACGTGCTCCAAGACGGGCCTTGGCTGATAAGTCTGACTGGAAGGTGTTGAAATTATTTAGCATGTAGAAGTACCCAGACTGTCTACTTCCCCTTCATTTAGCTACTCTCCCTACTGACATACAATGTTAAGTCAACAGCATTTTTTTAAGAGTCTACAGAGTGTACCCCAAGATCTAAGATCTGTTTTTTCTTTTGGCACAAAGTCCAAAGCCCATAACCTGCCTTGAGGATGTACAGTGACAGCCTTGAATTGCACATCACAATTATGAGATATGGCCTGAGATCATCGCTCTGTAAAACATCACAGCTCTCTGTGCTTCACTAACACACACAAGCATCACAGCAGTTATAAAACAGGTTCAAACAGGAGCCGATTAGCTTGTGTTTATATACCATGGTGTTTGTTTCTCCAGATTCCTCACCTATTGCTTTCCTTCATAACAGGGATGGCTCGCAGCTCAGAAAAACACTGTCAGGGAGTCACTCTAGCACAGGAAATGCTGTGTAATACTACTCACATGGCAATAAGGGTAACAATCATATTAACCAAAGGGAAAAAACATTTTTAACTAAAACTTTTGCTCAAGTCGTAAAGAAGCAGCTTTGATACGATTGTCTCTCATGTCCATCTCATCCTGTCTGGGGAAATCTATTACAGGATTTTCCACATCTAGCTTGATTAGGCAAATCTTTTGAAATACAAAAGGGGGAAAAAAAACAAGAGATAGAAAAGCCATAAAGGAAACTCCTTTACTGTTTGAACTGATAATAAATTAAGCAAAAGGAACAATAAAAATCTGACAGCGGCCACAATACAGAAGCTATGAACTCGTAAGAGTGAATATCATAACAACAACTCCATTACACTGCACTACACTCCTTTCATTCCACACACACACACACACACACACACACACCACCGGTAAGTACTTTGACATTGTAATATTTTACATCAGCTACAAGATGTTGTTAAAATATCGGATTAAATATTTGGAAAAATTTGGATGAAGTCTAAAGTCTGATGATAATCTTCTTGTTGTAATTTACACACCACTGCTTTAAGATAATCAATGATCAATGTGGCCTTTAATACATTATATAAACCTGAACCTTAAAAAGTTCTCTGCTTAGGAAAAAACATCCTAAAACATCCCTGAACTTAACAATGCAAAACAGCTAAATTCTAGCAAATAAAGTTACAAGAGAATGAAATATCCAGGTCACCACTCCAGGCTGAGAGGAGCTACAAAATACATACAGCAACCAGTTTTAAGTCAATGCTTTCCTTGTGAATTACAGGTCATTATATCAAAATCTACATGTTGCACATTATCAGTAACTTGCGGGGGTTTTGATAACGTGTTACACAGCCGTAAAAGATGTCCTACACTGTATACACAGACATTGCAGCCTGCTAGACTTTTATATGGATCCATTTGAAGTCCATCAGTCAAGTCTTCCTGCAGTCAAAAGTACATGAGTACACGACACAGCACGAGTACTACACGACCGTTTATCCAAAAATATAATCTGTGGAAAAAAAAAATGGAAATCTGTTTGTATCCATCTTGTTAAATACGGCCCAATCAAGTCATTACCTAGCACAGTATACAAATGTCCAAGTTCTAACCCACTCTAGCACGCTACTGTTACTAACCTGTCTGTAGTGTCAGTAGTTGCAGCGTAACAACTGCGAGTAATTCATTAATACACCGCTCTTGATTACACATCAGTACTCAAGGCCTAACCTGTGATTAGTGACTGTAGCATAGTAATTGAGAGATAATTCCAGGTTACACTGAGACTATAGGGAGATAGCTGTACAGCCTGTCGTTATGCTGCTGGCTAAATGGATGCTTTAATTAGATACCGTCCCCAAAAGTCTCACCCCCACCCTTAGGTTATGTTTGCTGATGATCGTAGGCAAGTGTGCACCCAGACGCCTGCTCGTTGGTATGTTAAAGAAAGGCTGAGAGTAGCACTGAGAGGCCTGCATCGGTATGTAAACTAGCTGTAAAACGACAGCTACAGGCTATATGCCAGCTCCAGTAACTGATCTCCATGATTGGCACAATAAATGGAGGTACACTGCTGCCATGGCAACATGAACGCTCTTACCATGGATAAGAGGCCCCTAAGTTGCTACCACTATGTAATCATTCACAGTGCTCAGCGCCGGTCCGAGTTCAGCACACTTGTGACTGACACACACACACACACACACACCCCTAAACTTGATCATTCTCAACATTTAGTTAATTAAGTGCACGGAATTTTCACCCATCATTAAACGCCAAGTGACACACAATCAAAAACGATTAAATAATGGTTTTAACAGCTTCATTAGCTTTTGCCTGATCCAAAACGAATGAAAACTAGGGCAAGTGTCCGGTTACAGGCTCCCTGGATAGTTCCTGTTTGAATTACTAAAACTCTGCCTTCCCAAAAGAGACTCAGATATCCATTAGTGAGTAACTGCCCATTAGTCTCGCTCTTACCCAGCCTCCGTAGGGAGAAACCACGCTGACCTATTGCCTGCTTTTTGGAAACTATGTACACTAGGAGCCTTCCAAAGTCTAGCCAGCTGTTCTATAGCATCTGAATGGATTGACCTTTGACCCGTTGGATATTTAATTTATTATTATTATTTTTTTTTTTTTACATTGGATGCCCTCCCATTTCACCTGGGCTTGGAACCAGCACTAAGAAATAACCCTTCATTGGGTCGATCAGTTCCTTATATGGGAACTGGACTCGGGCCGCAGCGTTGAGAGCCCAGTACATCAAAGCCGCCTTTTACCCTACGTCCAGAGATTGAGAGGCAAGTAAAAAAGGCCTGGCTATAAATATATCTTACTTTAATCAGCAGAGGAGAATCAGTAAAATCCACAGGAAAGGACAGTAATCAGTACAATCTGTTCTGATTAAGTCCACTAGCTCTCCCTAAGAGCTACAATGTAATGAGATTCTCACATTGTTCTTTCAATTCAAAACCTTAAGAGATGGAAGATGTTAAAGAATAACCCACCCTGGGACTTATCAGGAAGGTACGGTCGTGCATGTGATCAGTAACCGGCAGTTTGGTCAGCCAAAGTAATGAGAACTCGGTTTTCATACTGCCTGTGACTGAGGATTTTTTGGATGCCGGGGATGACGCTGGGTGACCTCACATGCTCCCGATCCTGCTTATTCTGGCATGAAGCTGAAAAGCTGGAGAACAAGAGAACTCGCTCGCACACATTTCCTGTCTACGTTCGGCAGTATGAGAGTGAAAAATGAAAAGCGAGGGACTGATGACTGGCGACAAAGGAGCGATAACATACAGTAAAGATAGATTTGGAGTACATTACAGGGAATGGCAGAAAGAGAAGAAAGAGAAAAATAACGATTTAGTAATACACAAAGTGAAAGAGAGGAAGACAATAGCGACTGAATGGGCAAGCATGAAAGAAAAAAAAAGTACTAGAAAGAAAGTGGGAAACAAACAAAAGGAAAAATAAAATAAAGAAAGACAATAAAGACGAGAACGGGCAGAGACGCGTTTCGGTATAATAGAAGATGAAAGAAAATGAACAGACAGAGAGAAGACAAACAGGAAAAAAGAAAGAAAGAAGAAAAAGATTGAGTGATAATGCTAGAGCTAGTACAGAGGACCAAGTTCTAAAGTTTCTTTATTCTACACGACTGCAGTAAACAGAAGACATGAAAATCTTTAACAAAGCCTTGTGCAAAAAACAGGAATATTGTTATTGCACAAAAAATCATTAAAAAGAGTTATAATTGGATTTAAAAACCAAAATGAATGTGATAAACGTACATAATAAGTGATAATAAGTGATTTAAATCATTCGATTGTGAAGCCGCCCACAGGAACGCAGGAATGTGCTGCTGATTAAACAATATTTGCATGACCAAGGTCACTGCTTCCCACGAGTCAGGAATTTCACCAGCACAGGCACAATCTGAATCACAACATGCTCTAATGTGTAATAAACACCAGACTAAAGTGCTAAAGAAACAAACACATGAAAAACAAACAGATGTAGAGACTTTATACTTAATGAGGAACCTAGAAGAGGCAAAGTGCTGGAAGTTCAATTAGAAGAGACATTTTAATAGTTCAGGCCAAAATTAAACGTATTCATTATTCACTAAGGGGTCCTGAGGTATTTGGTGTCAATTTATTTTATAAGCTTTTCACTGGTGCTCCACGTTCGGCTAACAGCGCTAACAGCTATAAGGGCTAATAGGCTATAAAGACTAATTAGCATTGGACTAACCTCAGATTTAAATCATCACATTCACCTTTTTTCACCTTTTGTGTGAAATGACAGATTTTTATCCATGAACAATTCTGACACTGTACAATGCCACAGATATAGAGAGATAGATAAAGTGGAAGAGAGAGAGAAAGAAAGACAGATAGATAGATAGAGTGAGAGAGAGACAGGAAGAGAGATAGAGAGAAAGAGAGACAGGAAGAGAGATAGAGAGAAAGAGAGGTAGGAAGAGAGATAGAAAGAAAGAGATAGATAGAGATAGAGAGAGAGAGAGAGAGAGAGAGATGGAAAAGGGAGATAGAGAGAGAAAGAGATAGTTATAGAGGGATAGATAAAGCTAGATAGAGAGAAAGAGAGATACAGAGATAGATAGAAAGATAGAGAGAGAGAGAGAGACATAGACAGATAGAGAGAGAGAGAGAGAGAGAGAGAGAGAGAGAGAGAGAGAGAGATAGAGAGAGATAGATAGAGAGAGAGAGATAGAGAGAGATAGATAGAGAGAGATAGAGATAGAGAGAGAGATAGATAGAGAGATAGAGAAAGAGAGATAGAAAGATAGAGAGAGAGAGAGAGAGAGAGAGAGAGAGAGAGAGAGAGAGAGAGAGAGAGAGATAGAAAGATAGAGATAGGGAGATAGATAGAAAGATAGAGAGAGATAGAGAGAGAGAGATAGAGAGAGACAGATAGATAGAGAGAGAGAGAGAGAGAGAGAGAGAGAGAGAGAGAGATAGATAGATAGATAGATAGATAGATAGATAGATAGATAGATAGATAGAGAGATAGATAGAGAGAGACAGATAGAGAGAGAGAGAGAGAGAGAGAGAGAGAGAGAGAGATAGAGATAGAAAGATAGAGAGAGATAGAGAGATAGAGAGATAGAGAGATAGATAGATAGATAGATAGATAGATAGATAGATAGATAGATAGAGAGATAGAGAGATAGATAGATAGATAGAGGAAGAGAGAGATAGATGTATAAACATGAAAAGAACCTGCAGCCATATTTGTTATGGACAAATAACTCAAACATTTACATTTTTAAAACCCAACTCCTCCTTAAAATAGAATCATTAAATCTGTTTAACATCTGGTGCTTGAATACAGTTTGCCATGAATCGTCCTTTATTTATGAAAAAAAAAACACGCCTTGTTTTAGTCCCAAACAAAAACAACAGATTTACCTGAACACATCATCAGCCCTGTGAAATACTACAAAATCACCTCAGGTTCAACAGAACATTAAATCATTTGAACATCCAGAAGATCAAGTTCTCTTGTTTCTTTCTCTCTCGTCAGTAATATGTGATCCTGACTGACGAGACCACTTACAGTGAGGACGTCTGTGTCCCTTACATTTCAAATCAAAAGTAAATAATACGTTACTTCCTGTAAATCACTGGAATGTCTTTAACGTCCTCTAGTTAACAATTTTTGTGTATTTACCAAACCTACATTTAAGAAAAATAACTTCCCTGATACTCTGAACAGTGGATCGTAGCAATATAAAAAAAGACACACTGAATGGATGAAATCTGAAATTGGTTATTAATTAATTAACAGTTTACTTATTAAGTGCTAAATGACAAGATTTCTGACATTACACATTTATTTTTTCATATCAAATCAATATACAAATTCTGAGGCTAGTTAATAACAGTGTAGAAAACGCATGTTATAACACACCAGACATAACCCCAGGTGTAAGATATGGCCCTCTGTGTCCTGATGACAGAATCAGACAAAGTCAGACATGATAAAACACACAAACCTTAGTCATACTATGATGTTGTGATTCTTCTGTGATTAGTCACGATCATAAGGACAAGCAAAGAGCATGTACGGACTCGTCAGAAGAGCCGTATCCGCCCTTTCTTCCCTGTTTATTTCTTCAGGTGTTATTTTATTCGTCTTTATAACTCTGCTCCAGCTTGTTTTTAAATCTCTGCTGGGATTAAAATCTAATTCCTGCCCTTAGATCTAATGCTTTACCTCAATTCTCCTCTAGAGGGCAGCACTAATTCCAACCTTGCATCAGAATTCGTATTCTACAATTATTTATTACAGTTTAAAAACTAATCAACAATTTTACTTATATTGCATTTATATATACCCTGTAACTAGATAAAAAAATTACAGAATTATTTTTCTCTTAATCCCCTCATCACCACCAAACTTTCAATAATAATTAACCTGTATTATTAGACATTATTATCCTCAAACAGTGTAAAGGGAATTCAAATAACATATGATGCAGAGAAAACTATTCAGTTAATCTGCTGTTAACACACTTCTGAGAGCCACAGGATCAGCAGAATACTGTTGCTGAAAGCTCAGTGTGTGTGTGGTGTGTGTGTGTGTGTGTGTGTGTGTGGCATAAGCAAAGAGATAAACTGGAGCCCCAACAGATGACCAGACACTGCTGCAGGAAGCCACACAGGCACTAATCCCTGTCCTCTAAATAGACAAAAAAAAAAAAATACACAGATAGACACAACTTTCACAAGTAATAGCACGCACGTACACACTTCCATACATTTTCTTCCACACACACGTCAAAGACGACAAACTTGCTGAACTATGGCAAAGCACACATGCGCACAAATCTTCTTCAAACACAAACACACACATACCATAATCACTATAATCCTTACACACCATG
Organism: Tachysurus vachellii; assembly: GCF_030014155.1. Taxonomy (NCBI): domain Eukaryota; kingdom Metazoa; phylum Chordata; class Actinopteri; order Siluriformes; family Bagridae; genus Tachysurus; species Tachysurus vachellii. Next base: position 10,959,366 of record NC_083482.1, on the reverse strand, counting down.
TGATAAGTGCTTAAGTTGTTATTTATATTTACACACAATGTCTTTCATCATATGAACCAATAGGAACAAAAAAAGCATTCATAAGAATGAACAAACGATTGTGGTTCAATTTTGACCTAATCCTCTTCATCTCCCTAAGGTTATGAGAGTCTCTTTGATGGAATCACAATTTCGTAATCTTCCACAAATAAAGACAAGAAACTGGATCGGACACGCAAGCGCCTTCACCTCCTTTGTCAGAAACCAGTGTTTAGTTATTCTGTTTGTTCAGTTTGCTTGTTTTGTTTAGTTCTTGTTAGTCTGAAGAAACCCTCGTTGTCTCAACAAAGTTCAGACCCTGTGTTTAATTTTAAATGTGTTTGACAACGATTACATCCACAAATAATAATAGCTATTAAACATATAATTACATTTATATATAATAACTTTTAATATAATCCTATAATAAACATTTAATAATAATATAAGTAAATGCTGTACTCAATACTCATAATATTGATAATATTATTGATAATATTGATAAAAATAAATAAATAAGTAGATAAATAAATAAATAAATAAAATAATAATAACAATAAATAACACTCATTTTACACAGAAACTTCTGAAGACTGGTGGAAAACTTAGTGACCCCTTTTTACTTCATTGTGTTTATGTTTAGTGGCCAGCATCCGATTAACTGTGCCAGTGGTTGCTATAGAAACAATAAATGCACTGATTTGCTTTGCAGCAGGAACTGGTCTCAGAACTGCTGTTACACAAAATTAATTCATCCATCTCAAACAGATTTGAGAGTTCAGTGGCACTAAGGTATAAATTAAATCGGGAGATCATACACATTAATCTCGTTTGTTTATGCGTGATTAAATACCGAGTTAACGAACATAATCCAAAGCTGAAGCAAAAATATAGGACACAAACCACCTTCGGCAATGCCCCGGATGTTTTCCACTTAAATAATAAATAAATAAAAAGTTGATGTAATGTGCAATTCTAAAAGCATGCATGGCAGAAAGTGGATATTTAAATCGAATGTGATTTGAAATATGCCTTGCATTAGAACCACTTATAAAGCTTTTGTTCCAATCACTTCATGACCCTGCTTCAATATTATAGACTGCAAAGCTCCAATTTTTACAACTATTTCATCGGAGTAGGTAAGATGTGCTCTGAGTCACACTTTCAAAAGCTTCTCAAAAAATAACCCAGACTTAAGTTAAGAGGGGAAGGTCGATCCCTGTCATCAGATGGCACGTACGACAGCTTCTGTCCAGTCCAAGTGCCATCATACAATTACTGCAAATTGTCAACAGAGCTACATTAAAACCTCCAGCAATTTCCAGTCGGTTGCCCGTACGTGTACCTATCTCAGGTACGGCTTGTTGCTATGGCTTCCATGGTCTCACATGGCTTGTGCAGTATTTCCAGACAAACTATTCCGCTAGCCACTGAATACAGGAAACGTCATAAACATGAATGCAAATCAAATGAGTTACTCATACATATCTTAATAAATATATATATAATAAATATATCCCACATCCTCCAAAAGAAACAACTATTCATTTTAAAACAATAATTGTCCGAATGTAATCCCATGCTGTAGTAGTGTTCTTGTGAAGTGCTTCAGCCTATTATCGAAACTTCAGCACCATGTGGTGGCTCTATTCTTTTTGTTCCACACTTCATGCCAGTATTCCCAGGGTATGAAGTGCCTGCAGTGGCTTGTGTCCATAGATATTGGATGAATGATAATAACCACTACAGCAGGAATCCTTTGAAAAATCACAGCAGTGTATTCACATTTCTGACGAAAGGACATTTATAAAATCACTCATCTGTTTCCCAATCGATGAAATACATTTTACTATGAAAATGCTTCTGTTCAGCAGAGATGCACTTTCCACAATATCAGTTTGCCTTTGCGGAAATTTATTACATTTAAATGCAATGATTTGAAATGGCCTCCATAAGTGCTTGTTGCAGTTCCCATTCTGACCACTAGGAGTGAGACTGCGAATGAGGCAGAATTTCAGTTTCATTTTCATTATACAGTGATACCTCGAGATACGAGTGCTTTGACATATTTTTTGAGATACGAGCTGTGATTCTACCAAATTTTTGGCTTGAGATACGAGCAAATTTTTGAGATACGAGCATCCGAGCCGCCGCCACTGAAACAGATCCCCAACAACCTCATGTGCTCCGTTTCTCCGCCTCAGCTTCCCGCGTCTCACTCGGTTAAAGCCGCCTTTCCACTGCACACGGCAAACGACGGCCGATAAACCAGAAGTCATTCATTTCCTATGGAGAGTCGCAAATGCGCTGCGTGAGGTGCCGACCATCTGCGGATCCGTAATTTTTGGATCCGTTTTGACCGTTGAATCCGTTAAAAAAATTTAACTTGTGCGACTACACCGCATCCGATATGCCGACCGGACAGGTTTTTATTAAAACGACCGGCAGATGTTAGTGAGGAAAGCGTGACAAAATAGGCAAAAACTAGTGAAGAGTAAAGCGATGAAGAAAATGAATGTAAAGAAAACAGAAATTGTAGCAATTAAGTTCAGTTAAGAGAATTTCAGTTCTGTCAGGACCACTTTGTCAAAAGAGAATTTATTATAGATGATATGCATAGAGTTAGTGTTGGCAGTATGGTTCTGTTCTGGGCAAAAATCCACGCGAAAATAGAATAAACCCCCCGTATATCAGAACCAATAATCATGCATAGTATTAGATATGCTTGCTTACGCGTTTTTGGAAAGTAATAAATGAATGGATAAATAAATAATTAAATAATTAGAGATAGAGGGAGAGAGAAAGAAAAATATGTGGAGATTTATGTCGTAAACTGGTATAACGAACACAGGTTCCGGCTCAGTGGAGTCGGGGTTGGAGGAGGGAGTTTAAATCGCAGCAGCAGCGAAGCGCTAGAGCGGCTCTATGAATGGGAATTGAAATGGTCGGGTAATATGGATGTCGTAACCGGATTGGTGCGCGTCGTGGACAGCTGATTAACAGCTGATGCACGCTTGACGACGTTGCCTGCCAGAACTAACGCAATGCTTGATTTAAGTTCGTTAATTTTAGTGAAGTTTAGTTAAGTTCCATTTAAGTGTAAAGTAGCATTAAGAGTGTACAATAGCGAGTAAGTGAACGAAAGTGAAAGTGTAATTCCTCCTAACTCCTCCGCCTGTTTACTCCTCCCTCAACCTCCGTGCGCATCTTCCGTAAAGTAAAATCTTTTTTTTTTTTAATTTTTAACATTCTCTTTTATTACTGTATGTTTTTATACAATATTTGTCATTTATAAATACAGGTACTGTATTTATAAATTTTTCATATTAAATTTTTCATATTCAAAACACAAACAAAACAACTGGAGTGGAACGGATTTTGCGAGCTGGAACGGATTAATGGGATTTCAATTAATTTAAATGGGGAAAATTGCTTTGAGATACGAGCAATTTGAGGTACGAGCAAGGTCACGGAATGAATTAAACTCGTATCTCAAGGTATTACTGTAGATTCATTTTGCTTCTCTGAGGGGTACTGCGACGTTTCTGTTTATTACTCATTAAAAACCAGAGGTAGAAGTATACAGAACATAAAGTGTGCAAGAGGGGACCAACCAATCAGGCACCAGCATCCATCTCATGATCAAAGTCACAAAAGAACACGTTCTTCATTCTGATGCTTGAGGTGAACAGGGCTTAGAGCTCATGACATGTATCTGGAGGGTTTAATGCATTGTGCTGCTGTTACATGATTGGCTAAAAGATAACTATATGCATAAATGTACAGGTGTTTGTATTAAAGTGGACGGTGAACATCTATGGAGAAACTGTCACTCTTTTGACCTCATCTGATCCCAATTGAGGTTTAGGGCCTTGCCTAGGGGCCCAACAGTGGTAGCTTGGTTGACCTTGGATTCACAACCTTCCGATCTGTAGCCCACCACCTTAACCACTAAGCTACCACAACCCCCTTTAGAGCTCCATTAACAAAAATAGAAAGAAGTAAAAAAAATAAATAAATAAAATAAAATAAAAAATTCATGTCATATGTTGCCATAACAGCAACCTTATGACAACCATCAGAAACCTGTGCCAAGGCAATCATGATACGGTGTAATGAAACATGCAGAAAGCATGCAGACTATAGACAAATGAAAAAAACAAGCTACTGAATTAATGGAACTGAGTCATGGTCATATGAAGGGGTGTGTGTGTGTGTGTGTGTGTGTGTGTGTGTGTGTGTGGTGTCAGTCAGGACATGTGTGGGCAAGCAGAGGAAAATGGCTTTACAGACTGATAAAGAAACAGTTTCAGGGTTACAAGACCATGCAGTTAAAAGGTGCTGAAGAATGATAAATATAAATACTATGCCAACAGAATTTGTCTCAAAACATTAAAGGTGCATTTTTAAAAACCTGTAAATAATTATGGTGCCTTGGATGTTTTTGTCTACAAACAAAAATGACAAGAAAAAAAGAAACGTATATAAAAATTCTGTTTTAAAGTAAAATTAGCTGCTTGTTATTACATACGTCCTACGAGGCCGTGCATTATTATTACTTTTTTTGTTTTGTTTTCTCGTTATCTTGACATAACAAAAGTTGTTATCATGATCATGACTTATTTTGCTCGTGATCTTTGCATAAAAACATGTTCTAGAGCCAGCAAAAGTGCATTAAAGCAGCATCGTGGATGATCATTTTAACAGAACACACAAACACGATGTTGAATGTAGCCTTAACAGACATTTTCAACGCACGCTTTAGCCGTGCAAGACGAGGTGCAGGCCGGCCCTTAGGGAGGGAAGGGAAGGTGGGACAGAGTGAGAAAGGGATGGAGGAATGCAGGGATCAGGTTCTCAGGAGTGAGGAGGAGTGAGGGAGTGAAACTGAAGTATGCAGGGGAACAGATAAAGCTACAGACCTATTAAAACAGTGAAACATCTGGTAAGTGTATCAGAGCATTCCTCTGGCGGTTTACCTATTTAGAAGCAATGCAATCTTTTAAATGACAATAATACACTTAATTACAAAAATGAGCTTAATTACAATAAAACACAAGTGTGCACACACACACACGCACACACACCCCCCCCCCCCCCACACACACACACACACCCACAGTAAACATTATTATCTCTAATTTAAAAAGAGGGTTTATGTTTTCTAAATCACATAAATTAAGGATCTCTTAGAGAAATTTATAAAAGTTGTTCTTTCAGAAGGGATTTCAGCCAAGTGCCTTTATCGGTACAATGGGCTGAAGAAAATAGCAGACCAAAGAGCTTGAGTGTAAATTTCCATTCATTTAGACATAAATACCGTGTTAAACACATTTCGGCCACTTGTTGCAGCCATCAGGATTGCCTCTCTCTCTTTGTGAAAATTACATCAAATGGTTTCAATCAGAATGATTTTTCCTCCATATGGCACCTTAAATTACAAGTAGATCTTAAATATCATCTTGAGCAAATATCATCTTGTTCAGCCTTCCACTATACTTTCCGATTGCAAATTGCAGGTTTTGTGAGCTGCTAATGAGCAGATTCTTCAGACAAGCTAGTCAGGGCTCCCTCCATCCTACACCCCACCACCACACACACGCCTACGCATAGTACTCAGACTACATCATTATCTCTGCTGTGCATTCAGACAGACTTCTGTCTTCAGACAGACAGCAGAAATCTGTCCTAGAGCAAAACTCTTGGCCCTGGCTGACCCTGACCCATGATTTTTCAAAGGTTATAACAAAAGATGGAAGAGTGTCAATGTTGCATACTAAAGTTTGGAGGTACAGCAAACATGAGACTACGATTATCACTCACCAACAAGCAGACATTTATCCATCCAATGGTAGGAATCCAACCTACCTACAATATATGGCAAAAACTATTTGAACGCCTTACCATCAAAGTTAGAAGCACACAGTTGTATAGAGTGTTTGTTTGCTGTAGCTTCACATTTTTCCTTCACTGGAACTGAGAGGCCCAAATCTATTCCAGCATGATCATGCCCCTGTGCACAAAGCGAGCTCCAAAGATTTGCCAAAGTGTTCTGCACAGAGCTTTGCCCTGCTGGCTTTCACACAGGATTCCTTCATTTACATTTACCGCATTTAACAGACGCCCTTATCCAAGGGGACTTGCATTTAATCTCTTTGTACAACTGAGCAAATGAGGCTTAAGGGCCTTGCTCATGGTCCCAAGGGTGGCACAACACCTTAACCCCTGAGCCTCCACATCCTTCAAAGGGCTTCAAAACCATGGATCAGATGTGCAATACTGTACATCATTTTTGTGTAGGCAGGTTTGTGTAAAAAAAAAAAAAAAAAATGATAAGTATTAAATTCATCCATTTCCATGGCATGTCGTTGTACAGGAACAATATTTATGGAAACACTCAAGTACTTTAAAATTCTGATTTTATACATCAATAACATCATGAAACTAGAAACAGGCAGAAACAAGTCAAACCAATCACATTACTCGGCTGTAGTCTAGAACGTTAGGGCTACATGATTTGGTTAATGTTATATTGTGATTATTGTAGACAATACAACAATTTGATGGAAATAGTTTTGTGAACATAGCTCTAATCCAAAAGTGTGTCATTTTTCTGAAATCCTAACAGTGTACATGTGAATCATACCAGGGATCAAATGTCTATAAAGATCAAGTGACCGTTAAATCATAACTACAAATATGCTTGTCCCAGTATGATGGTCCACTCAAGGGTATATTGTCAAAAGCTAATGTACTGCAAAATTACATTTTGTTTGGATATTGAGAGGGAAGAAGCTTATAAGAAACATTGACAGTGTGGAAAAGGATCAAATTCATTTTTGTAACATAAAAATATGAAATCTACAAATATATAAAGAAATCTGACCAACTGTACTGAAAAAATAGCAAGAACGACCGTCACACCCATCATTTGTGTGTTTGCATTACAATCATAAAAATAATGCAACCTAAAGCTGCAATCATGCGCTAGTAAACACTTTCAGCTCCTAGTAAAACCAGTTTCAGGTGATCTGGAGCTGCCACAGACAGACTGCACAGTCTGAATCAAAACCTATTCCAAATGAACATCTATCACTCAGACTAACCTCAATGTTCGAGCCCTGTTAGCCATGGGAATGATTTCACCTCAATCACACTCCAAATGTTTACAATCTCCAGGCACTTACTCTTGCTAGGATAACCTTCTGACCACATTAGCAGTTTTCCAGCACTCTGGGGCTTCAGAACTCACTGCCAGACACAGAGCAACAGGCTTATACAAGCTCGGACAAGCAGAGGAGCTTTTTCTCTCCAGAAACCACTAATAGACCATTCTGATAGATAATGTTTTGTGGGGAGCCACTAAATAACCAATAACATATTATAGAAGAGCACAATGCATACCATCTGCATCAGCTGCTAGTTATTTTACATTCCATCATCAGTGCTTGTTAGTGATAGCCACAAACACGCAAATAATCAAGTACTTATTATGTACATTTTATTTATGGCATTTAGTAGATGCCCTTATCCAGAGCGACCCTTATCCAATTAATCTCATTTCATATAACTGAGCAATTGGGGGTTGAGGGACTTGCTCAATGACCCAGCAGTGGCAAATTGGTGGTCCTGGGATTCAAACTCACAGCCTTCCGAGTGGTAGTCCAACACCTTAACCACTTGGCTAAAACATCCCACCAATATAGGCACCAAATAAACCAGTTAAGAATTCCATAAAAATATTTTCTTGACCAGCTGTGACGGTGCAGTGCCGGTGAGCGTCCAGGAGTGCCAATACTTTAATTCATTTAATAATATTTTTTAATTGTGGTATAATGGATGTAAACCATCAGTCAGTGTCACTAAAAGAATTTAATACCTGCCTTGTTCTAATCGAGCATATCGTTTAAAAAGCACAGTAAAACAAGCAACAGGAAAAAGAGCGGTCAAGCGGTCATCTGTTACTGCTTTTGGAAGGAATATTTAATGTCTGAATTGTAATAAGGACAAAATATCCAAAGGCTAAATAAAATCCAACATTACAAATGGTATCACTTGATTAAATTAAAGTGTTTGAATCCATAAATGAGTGTTTTGAGGACTCTATTAGAAATCTACCCTAATGGCCTTAACTAATTGTCTTTATAAAAGAAATTCACAAGTTATGTACAATTCTCATGATTTCTGGAATCCATTAACACACTGTAAAACTCTGCCAGATACAGAACACCCACTATAGCTATGAACTCCCAATGTGAAAACAGGAAATGTCTGGCACATTAAGCCCTTATCCACACTTTGAAAAATACAGCTGAAGAACAGCTGAAGAACAATACTGAAGAACAATGCCTCCGTTTTATAACAAAAAAAAGAAAAGAAAAGAAAATACAAATATTTAGGTAAAAACAGCAAAGCACATGCTACCTTCATGGTTAGAATAACAAGAATAGAATAAACTGATTGGAATTAATGCCTCCAAATATGAAGTAAATGTGAGAGATTCCCCTCCATTTTCCAGGCCTTGACTACCACTTGCTGCATTTGAGCCCAAGGACTATATCAAGTCAAGTAAGTTTTGATTATAAAACTTGGATAAATATATTTGATCTATGGTATTTTAACTAGCAAATACCAAAATATTTTTATACAGTAGCTAGCTAGTAAATCAGATATCTAAAATTAAGCTAGCACTATTTCATTGAAAATATATGAGGCTAGCTATCATGCAGCTAGCTCAAGCTGTGATGCTCTTTCTGCCAGTTTTCTGTTACCTAATAAGCTTGAGAAAATATTACAAAAAAATATATTTTGATTTGGACTTTTTTTTTTTTTTTTTTAAGAAGTGTTATGGTGGGGGATGCTTTCATTTTACATCAATCACAGGGAGCTTATTATGTTTTTTACACACAATATTTATTATGCTTTTGTGTTACTCAATGAAAGAATCAATTAAAGTTCTACTTACAATTAAATCAGTCAAGACATTATTTTTTTAAATTTGTATTAGCTTGCATGCATGTCTGCTTATGACCAAACAAAATGTTTATGTTTGTATATGATATAGTTTATATAAATTTCCCTACATTTCCAAATAATTCCCATAAATTCCCGTAAAGTTTCCAATTTGGAATATTTCCAAATTATTTTGTTCCATAGGCAGGTATTGTGATGTGTAATGTGTTATATGTTAAATCCAAACTCAATTATAATTGAAGTCATTTATGAGAAGCCTATTTGCGTGATTCTTTCATGCTTTCCTTAATGCAAAGTATTTTGCTTGCTTCATCTGATCCTTTTCATTTGCTTGACTCCTGTGATTCTGTCATTTGCATTTATAAGCGAGTCTGTCTTTTTCTCAGTACACTGAAATGCATTCATATTCAGCATGTAATGGATAGAGTTTAAATTAAAAAGTTACTATTCCGTAATGTTGCTTTAAGGCATTCGTAGTAAGAAATGTTAGCATGACACCACAGTGTTAAAGCATATATGACCTTGTGAGCATTTTCATTTCTCAACCCAAATTCTTCTGCTTTAGTTTACATAATGTAATGAAAGTTATGGTTTTATGGACTCTGTGGTTTAGATATTATTTAAAATTACCGATGCTTATCGTTGTGTACAGATTTCTCAATGCAATTGGGAAGGCAGGAAAGTGTCCAGCATTATATAATCATGTATTTTTTTTTATGTGATCACTAAAAAACATAACTGTAAACTGACACTGTTCACTCTGAAGAAAGATTCTCAGATATAATGTGAGATAGCTCAGAGAGAGATCTGTTCGTACTCAGAATCGCTCTTAAATCTCTCTGACACTGGAATGCTGAAATATTACACATCACAGTGCCAGGCTAGTTTTAAACAGATGTACGAGGCCTGGAGAGGGTTCAGAGAATATCTTATCATAATATGTTCTGTGCTTGCAGAAAGCTGAATCAGCACTCAGTGAGGCACAGAGGAAATGTGCGCAGTGACTAACCGAGTTCAGTTTTATAGCATTAAATGCTAGGGTCTTACTTATAGCTTAGTTCTGCTCTGGACACATCAGGTGTCAGACTGTCCCCAGCATCCATAAAGTACAGGAGGATTCAAGTACTGACCCCCATGTACAGATCCGGTCACCTTCAGTTTTTTACAATTAATTTGTGTATGATTGAAATCCTTCATGCATGCTTAATACACGAGTGGTTGTAAGGAATAAAACATGTGACGATGCGAGGTGGGAAATAAGTAATCAATCCCCTCATACTGTAATGCAGCCTACTACAAGTGGAGTTTACTCTGACCACACCCAAGCCTATTATTTCCCTATAAAAAAGCACATTCTGAAGTGTTGTATTCCACAGCAATTCATGCCTTTTTAACCATCTATAGTTATGTATTCATGGAAAAGAAGAAACCACGACTTGGAAAATCCAGTCGTGAAAAGTCTCCTGTAACTGAAAGCTTACTGACTGTTCCAAAGTGCTGAGACTGTAGACTCCTTCCATATGCGTTAAATAAATCTACTTACGGAAACTTTCACCATATCAACAATCTCTATGTTGAATAATACGATTTGTTTAGTAGAAGTAACTGGTGTGTGGCATTCACTATAGACCTCCATGTAAATAAGTGCTTTCTGTAGAAACTATAGCATAGTATTTGCCTTGCAGAATGGCAAACTAATACTAAAATTGTGATTTGAATCAACAGACAATCTTTTTTGATAAAAGGAAACACACCTTTATGATGCACTCATCCAGCACATCTTGCTTATGAGAACAAAGTTACAGGAGCTGTTGTTTACTCTGTAGGCTCTCTTCCGTGTTATTTGTGCAATGCTGAACATACACTAATCCGTGAACTCCAGGGATTACGACGCATTACTGCATCCCTTTTAACAAAGCAGCAACTACCCACAGAACAAAATAATGTCCAAATCCGTGTGGTGTCCTGAGGCATGACTGACCTCCGAGTGGCGTGTCTGACTCAGGGGTGTCTACAAGAATGAAATATACCTTTCCTTATAACTAGTCACAATTACTTCAGTAATTGTTACTTCAGTAACAATACAATTTAACTAAAATAAGCCAACAACCATAATAGTGAACATTTGTCTCACCGCATCCACAGCATATAGTCTAAGCATTTAATACAATATTGGATACCCTTTAGGCAAAAGATTTTGTGTGGCTTTAGGATCCAGCAAAAAGGCATGTAACAGTCCCAAACGTACACCTGCAACTTGTGTATAACCCCCTGCTTCTCCAAATGTTCCTTTGCTCGGTCACCAGCATGAGTGCAAAATATAACATCAACTTGTCACAGGCAGCATAACACATGTATGCATTCAGGAAGCATGACTTATTCTCCATTTCCCAGGATGAAGCAAGGACAGGCAGTGAAAATGTGGTGAAAAATCCTCTAGCTCAAGCCCACATGACAGCACTTTTTAGAAAATGCTGCATGCTGGGTAAATCCCAGAATGTTGAGAGTGACTGATAAAGCTGGCATTACAAACCCTGTGGCTCTGTATGGCTCGGGAGAGCTTTTTCACCCCATTCAAAGCACAACCCTGACAAAAGGCCTTTCAGTAAGTGGCCTTCTGTCCCACAAAGATCGGCTCCGGCTTTCTTTCACATGGAAATTGAAGAGGAGCACAAGCACCAGGCCTGCACAGCCACGAGCTGTATGAGTCTCCAACACTGGCCTCGTTCTTGTTTTTCTGTCAGTCGTTAGACATATTTCCCAACTGTGCTCTTACAAGTAGAAGAACTGGTTTTCCCACATACACATTAAGCAATTATCATGATCATTCGGTGTAAATCATTTTACTCCAGAATTCCTAGGAATGTCTGTACGGTTTTTTTAAATAACGTGATTCTTTTTCTTAACTAACTTCCCAAATCCCAATTTCTTTTCATTATCAGAAGGAATAAAAATAGCCCACCAAGTAGGTTAAGTTAAGATGTTATTCATTCACTTCCAGCAATCACAAAAGTTTGTCTTGGTTAGGGTCATGGTATATCAAGAAATCTAGAGAAACAGCAGCATGTCTTTGGGAGGAAGAGGAGGACGACGACACTGAAGAACCCACAGTGAACTGCACATACACACAGAGAGCATGGGGAACTCACAGATAGTAATCAAAGCTCATGAAATTACTGCAGACCCTGGCAAAGGTTTCCCTTCTTCATTTTTTTTAACCTAAAGATCACTTCAAGTCTTCTGTGACACAGAGATCAGGGATATAATAACATACAGAAACACACTTTCCTTCTGACACGTCCATTATAACTCAGGTCATAAGGTTGTGACTAACATATCTGATTATTATTTTGCCATATGATTTAGATGATGTCTTGTCAGATACATCCACATGTTATTTTTAACTTGAACAGAGGCATGTTTTCATTTAAAAGCTATATGGATTACACTACAGGATTCACCGTGAATCAGCAAAACTCAACAAAATACCAAGAGCTGATGACAAATGTTTGAAATTTGCCAAACTAGTCCATTAATAAGGCAAGACACTACAGGTAGAAACGACAAGTTGTCACTTCAATCATTTTCATATTAGATGCATGAATTTTACACCTTCTCTTCTGTCGCTAATGATTTTACATGTTTAAATTTGATTCTTTCTTTCAAGACGTTTGTTTGTTTTCTTTTTAACACCAGAGTTTTAAATAAGCATGCAAAAGTTTGTATATGTAACTATTCAAAGGTTTATTTCCATATAAAAAGAAATCCATGCGCAATTTCCAATACAAAAGCACTTGTATCAGTAAATACCTGTACCAATACAAGATGTTGTCGTTAATATTTATTGTTATCGGTTGTTTTTGATCTATAAATATAAAATAAACAAGACACTTTTACATGGTGCGAACCTACAACATGCTGAAACATGAAGAAACAACAAACATAACCAGGCACAGATCCATGCGCCATAATGGGCTCATCATATCCACAAGGCGAATGTTTAAGAGAAGATTCCCAAAAAGTCCAAACTAAATCCTCAAGTCAAACACACTGTCCCTGAACTTGAAACTGAAACCTTTTTTCTAAAGAAAAGAAATTAGTTTCTAGACCTGATTATAACGCGCGCCTCCATCACAGCGCACATCCATTCAATAAACAGCAACTTTTACAAATGTAATAAACTTACTGTGATGGTGACTTCGTGCCTTTTCAAGCGGTACTTTAAACTCTTCATGGTTGTCTCTAAGTCTCTGTAGCTGAATAAAGCTTACAGGTGTAGATGTAGGTGTAAAGTTGAGTCCAGTTCAGTAATACGCACAGCTTTGTAGAGTGCAACACAACTCCTGGAACGCAAAAGCGCTTTTCTCATCAAACAAGAAACTGGGATTTTTCACCTGACGCATAAAGCGCAAAGACCAGTAACATGACGGACACGTCACTGCACCAATGGGGCAGAGGAACTATACAAACTGTAACCAATCAGAGACAACATAAGGCTGGACTTCCTAGTCTGCTCCAGTGCAATGCGCATTTGTGGCTTGATAACCTGCTGGTGACGTCACCCATACCTGAGAAAGGGCAGGCCTTGTTGACTCAGGTGTTGGTGTGTGTTCACCCAAACCCTAGAGGAGTGAATGAGGCATAAGTTCTGTACTAATACTTTATGTCGCAATGCGTACTGTTACTGTCATAGAGAGCTGTTATTAAGGAAAAAAGTGAAAAAGGTCAACTATTCACTCTTTTTCTGAGAAACTGGGCTGCTTCAGATGTGTGAGAAAATCTGATTGACTTTCAGGCAAATGAAGACAAAGCAATGTAATTTAGAGACAAGACAATCACTGTGGAATGTTTAATAAAAGGACCTAGAGTGGTGTGAAAAAGTGTTGGCCCCCTTCCTGATTTTTATTTTTTTGCTTGTTTATCTCACTTTAATATTTCAGATCATCAAACAAATTTAAATATTAGTCAAAGATAACACTAGTAAACACAACATGAGGTTTTTAAATAAAAGTTTTTATTATTAAGGGAAAACAAAATCCAAACCTACATGGCCCTGTGTGAAAAAGTGTTTGCCCCCTAAACCTAATAACTGCAATCAAGCGTTTGTCTGTTACAGTGCTGTGAAGGAATTTTGGTCCACTCATCTTTGTAGAATTGTTGTATTTCAGCCACATTGGAGGGTTTTCGAGCATGAACCGCCTTTTTAAGGTTATGCCACAGCATCTCAATAGGATTCAGGTCAGGACTTTGACTAGGCCACTCCAAAGTCTTCATTTTGTTTTTCTTCAGCCATTCAGAGGTGGACTTGCTGGTGTGTTTTGGATTATTGTCCTGTTGCAGAACCCAAGTTCGCTTCAGCTTGAGGTCACGAACAGATGACCTCAAGTTGTCCTTCAGGATTTTTTGGTAGACAGCAAAATTCAATGTTCTGTTTATCACAGCAAGTCTTCCAGCAAATCAGGAAGGGGGCAAACACTTTATCACACCACTGTATATTTATTACAAAGTTTTAAAAAACGGACACAAACACACACAGTTGCCCTCTTCTTGCATTATTGAGAACAAATGAGGATTTAAATTATTTTCCCAGTATGGCACGGCAGCACACTTAGCAGAGCTCCAGAGCAAAGCTTACTTTTATATAAGTATACTTTTCTACAACTAGACAAAACACATCTTGTGTATACTTATTGTGTAATCTGGAAACTGACAGTATTTTAGTGGAATTGTGACATTTTTGTTGATTCTTTGTGATTTGTTCTTTAATTAGCTTAGAAAACAGTCAGGTTTACTATTATATTATGTACAGAAACAACTACAAAAAATGAGAACAGCTGAAAAATTGTTTGTTGAAAGAAAATTACTATAAAATAAACCCGACTGTTGGACAGATAAGAGGAAGATTAACCAGTAGAGATGAGCCGGATACTCCGCTGAAACGAGTATCCGGTACGGATAAAGCACTTCTGCCGATTACGAGTATTATACGAGTAATACGAGTCAATATCTGTGCTCGGATTGAATGAAAATCATCATTGGGTAGCTGATTGTGTCAGCGTTCTGTGATAGGCTAGTCACAGCGCCCCTCCCCTACAGTGATAGGCTAGTCACAGCGCCCCTCCCCTACAGTGATAGGCTAGTCACAGCGCCCCTCCCCTACACACATACAGATGTATTGTGTTGCTGTGTCTCGCTCTGCTCACTCACAGTCACACACAGAACAGCTCTCTGTCTCTCCCTCAGTCACTCGGGTTCGCGGGTCTTTTCCGTTAACGTTTAGGGTTTCTTCAGCTTTTTACTTCGGGTTGTAACGTTAATAATACGTACTTACTAACCAGTAGAGTTCTGGTAAACGTGGGTTCGTTCAGACGTGGCGCTTGCTTGGTAGAATGCGACTCGCATTGCGTCTCTGCCTGTCATAGATTTTTTTCTTTTTTAAACCTTCAGCTGTCTCTAACCAGTAACCAGACACTGAGTGTCTGACACGTTTTTGCTGTTTTTCATAAAAACATAAAGGTAGTAAGCTAGTGTTATAAATATTACAAATTAATTATTAAGCTACACACACACACACACACACCTGGTGTGGAAATAAAAAAATAAAAAAGAACCAAAAATAAAAAAAATCATACTGATCATAAAAAAAAAAAAAAAAAGTTAAAAAAGAAAGTTATGTTGTTCATTACATTTTACTTCATAATTGCACTGCATTGTTTTGTTTTCATTGTTGCAAAACTTGTTCTGTAATATAGTTCGTTTGCTATCGTGATCAAAACCATTGATCTGAAGCTCAATCCTGATGCTGTCCTGTAAATATTTTTCTAATCAGCAATAAATATAACAATTTCTGATCAACCCATATCAATTGCATGCTTAAAATAACATACCGGTTAAAGCCCCGCCCATTTCAAGACAAGCCCCACCTACGGGTTATGCCACACCCACTCCGAGTACAGATACAGATACAGATAATTCATATGGTTAACAGATACAGATACAGATACAGATAATGCTGTACTCGCTCATCCCTGTTAACCAGACACTTAAAATAATGTTAGTATCCACATTAAACCTCTAATGAAGCATAATAATCTTTCATTAATATGAGACTTTTTGGAAATCTTGAGCCCAACATACACATAACTTTTCACAGTGTAAACAGAGGTGATGTTGTCTGGTTCATTTCTACTAATCATCTATATGCTGAGAACACTGTGCCATCAATCCCTCAGTGCACTTGATTTATAATTATTAGCTTTTATTCATTTTATGTTTTAATTCATGTGCTGTTCATTCTGACTTTTTGATTTTATGCTTCATTTCAAGTTTCAACAAAGCTGTAATGGAAAAAACAGAATGTCACCAATCCATTAAAGATTCCTAAAGTTGTTTTAAAAAATAAAATGTTCTCAATTTTCCATATCACTCTCCTTAACTAAGCCCCACTGAGCTTGTGAACTTACTGAAGCCAAGATATAAAAAAAAGTCTCTGGAAAAAGCAGTGAAAATGTCTGCGTTAAAAAAATGGAGGTTAAGTGCTAGGGGAAGATAGACAGGCAGGAAGAAGATGGCACTTCAGGTAATGTGGTCCTTAAGGCCCAGTGTCATCACTTAACTTAAGTTCCTATAAAAAAAAATAGAAGAAAAAGCCTTAAGCTCAACATTTTTTTAGTGAAAGTGTGCTCAGTGTCTAGACTGTCTGTAACCTGAAATAACCTATATATATATGGTATCCTATGTATCCAATTACATATGAACTACACTATAAGACCATTGGACAGTTCACCTAAATAGTAAAGACTTGCACAATATGCAATATAAGAAAATATAAAACAGATTTTCCTTTCCAGATTCTTTTTTTTTTTTGCAAATAATAAAGTCGAAATTTGCAGCTCAGGCTCACCGTCGCCAAGGATTCCGCTGATGCCAGGTCTGGGGTTAGTGTGATGATGAAGATGATAATAATAAATAGAACAAGAACAAAGAATAAAATTATTTTCTACAAAACAAAAAAGAAACAGGTTAAATGTGGCATATTGGTTATAAATATATAAATAGAAGCTTTGTAAAATATTCAAATCTGGCCGGTGGTGCAGGTGGAACCGGAGTTTATTCCCTGAACACTGAAGTAGAAATAATGAATAATATATATTACCATATAAAACTGTAAAAACATTATAATAAACAGTAAGTAATAGCTGGTGCCTTTTAAAAACAGGTGGTGTGTCATTGTTATTTGAGGGCTGAACATTTTGTTCTGAACAAGGTGCAGCATGCTGTGGATATATAATACAGTCTAATCCCTTACTATCGAGATGGGAATCTGAAGAAACCGTATGGTTTACAACTGTGGGTGACTCTCTGAAAGCTCCTGCTGAATAACCAAATATCTCATCTCATTTCAGATATATTGAATAACTAAGTGATTGGTCAAAGGGTCTATGGGGCCATACTCTCTGGGTGGGAGTGATGCCAGATGCTATGGGGAAGAAGGGCAGATTGCACTTGCCTCCTGGTGTGTCAAGCTGCCATGTGATGCAGCATCAGCAGCTGTTCAAAAAAATGCAAATGTCTAGCTTCACATGTCTCAAAGGAAGCAGGCGTTTGCTGTCATCCTCCCCGGTTGGTATCTGTTGTGTAACGGGAAGTGCAGGCTGGTGACTAAATTAGGGAGATAATAAGGAGGGTTAAGTTCTTCAAAATCAAAACTATAATTAAAATATTTTATTCAAATAATAAAAATCAAATCGTCTGGGGAAGGCTAGTTATCCAATTATGTTTTTTTGTTTACCTTTGAATCTATAAATTTCTTTGATAAGATGTCATTAAAAGACCCAAAGAGTTCCTAAAGTGTGATCTTTCATGGCACACTTCTGGAGTTCTGGAGTCCCAGAAGAACTCTCTTTTTTTACAGAAAAACCACAGAACATTTTACAAATACATACATCTGAGACATATTATTAACAGAAAGAAAGAAAGAAAGAAAGAAAGAAAGAAAGAAAGAAAGAAAGAAAGAAAGAAAGAAACCCTAACGTGAGAAATAATCTTGCAAAGCACATATTTGCTTGTTTCCCTAAAATCATGCATTTAAAGGCAACAAATTGTTGGATGTTTACCAGGTCTTGATCATCCAACATTTTCATTTTCATGTATTTTCAACACTTCATGATTTTAAAATGTGTTAGACTTGGATAGAATTATTTCCAAGAAGTGATGGACCGGATCTGCCTTTTGGAGCGGATTCTTTTCCACAGTCTCTGAGATCAACATGGATCTATGACTGGTAGAAGACTAATAAAATAAGAGGAAAGGAAATGTTAAACCCAGGCATGGGTTACACTTATACTGGCATGGTAAGGTATAGATTCCACTTCAATATGTTTATGCTTCACAATGCAGTCATACAGTATCAACTGAGAGCCTTTAAAAAAGTGCAAATATTAAGAATGGCTTTTTGCTGAAAATGAGATAAAACTACATGTGAACCACTTTGGTAAATCTGTTAAGCAATGAACATGTGTAATGCTTTGGGTTTGGGTGGATGGAGGATATATAGGAAGAATCAGGATGTTATAAAGAAGAATGGATTCTTTGTTTAAAAAAAAATAAAAAATACCATGCAATCAGTGAGGAAAAAATAATCAGATGAGCTGCAACAAACAAAATATTTAACTTTTTAAAGTTTAGTACACTTCACACTTCTCAGTCAAGCACAAAGTGCGCCTAAGGTCAAAAATAGGCAGTGAATAATTCTGGGAAAAAAGGAAAAGTGGGTTTGATTAAAATGGATATGTTTGAAGTCTGCTTATGATTTCTGCTTGAGAAAAGTGTAAGCTGTAAGTACTGACTGACAGCGTGCCAAAACTTTTGCATGTGCCACATTTTACAAATAAATTCCAGTGGATCAACTGGATATGTACAACAATCAAGATTCAACTTGTAATGATTTATATTCAGTTCATCTCTAAATTATTTAGGCCATGTGGACTAGGTTTTAAATTATGCAGCATTTAAAGCTGCATTTGGGAAAGTGTCATCAAATTAGTATTCATCCTTCAACAGCACTTGGAAAAGATGCGCTTGGAAAAGAAGGCTCTTGAATGCTAGCAGTGAAAATATTTGATTCTCGTAACTACTGTGCACATTGTGATGCACCACAGCAAAGAAATTTATAAACAGAATTATGAACACAGTTACTGAAATATCATTTTACACACTGGGTTTGTTCTGGGACGGTACTGAACCTTCAGTAACAGCGTTAGCATGATCAGGAATCTGACGGATCCAGAGCCAAACCTGGGATTACTACATATGAGATGGAAATAAATCTCCACTGAAATGGAGAATAGAGGTGGTTGAAATGGAGAATAGAGGTGGCGTTTTATTCCTCTTCATTGCTCTTCATTGCTTACACCGTTCAATAATGAGTCAAAGATCATAAAAAACTCAGAGTGTAACTGATGCATTAGCAGTGTTAATCCTACTAGAACTTCTTGATGAGTCAAACCAAAGGAAATGTTTTTTCCCCATAATAAATGTGCTACATTTTTACAGCTTCCTTATGGACTGCTATGACCCTCAGAATGTGAAAGATCAGAACACAGCAGCGTTTGATACGGTCAACCACAAGACTCTCTTATCCACCCTCAGGGGTCTTGGGATTTGCGGATCAGCTTGGGAATGGTTCGCTTCCTACCTGGAAGGACGCTCATATCAGGTAACATGGAGGGGAGTGACATCTGCTCCATGCAGACTCTCCACTGGTGTCCCTCAGGGCTCAGTACTTGGTCCTCTTCTTTTCTCCCTGTATACTCACTCTCTTGGTGAAGTTATTTCTTCACATGGGTTATCTTACCACTGCTGTGCTGATGATACACAACTTATCTTCTCTTTCTCACCCTCAGATACCACAGCTTCTGATCGGATCTCTGCATGTCTGGCAGAAATTTCATCATGGATGACTGCTCATCAGTTAAAGATCAATCCTAGCAAAACTGAACTGCTGTTGAACTGCTCATCCCAGGTGATTCATCCCCAGGTCATGACCTTGCTATATCCTTGCACAACGATCTGATCTCCCCTTCAGCCACAGCTCGCAACCTTGGGGTAACCATGGACAATCAACTGTCCTTTTCCTCTCATGTTGCTAATGTGACTCGCTCATGTCGGTTTCTTCTCTACAGCATTAGAAGGATTCGGCCATTTTTGTCCTCACAGGCTGCTCAGATACTTGTTCAGTCTCTTGTCATTTCTAGACTGGATTACTTCAATGCACTGCTGGCAGGTCTACCTATGAACGCAATTCGTCCTCTGCAAATGATCCAAAATGCAGCTGCACGGCTTGTTTTCAACCTGCCAAACTTCTCACATACCACCCCGCTGCTGCGATCCCTCCACTGGCTTCCGGTAGCTGCACGCATCAGATTCAAAACACTGATGCTGGCCTACAAAGCCAAAAATGGACCAGCTCCCTCTTACCTCAAAGCCCTCATCTCTCCTCACACTGCACCCCGCACCCTCCGATCTACCAGCACTGCTCGACTGGTTCCACCATCTCTCAGGGTAAGAGGCAAGTATACTACAAGACTCTTCTCTGTACTGACACCAAGGTGGTGGAATGAACTCCCCCTAGAGGTCCGGACAGCTGAGTCACTGGCTATTTTCAAGCGGCGGTTGAAGACCTACTTATTCAGGAAACACTTCAACTAGCACTTCTTTCCTTATCTTTTGCATTTAAAAAAACAAACAAACAAAAAAAAAAACACCTTTGACACTTTTTCATTGTAACTTTGAACAAATGTTTTAAACTCATGGTATCTTAAGTATGTAACCTAGTGAGCCAGCATCAATGATTCAATGTTAGAGATTTAAGCACTTATGTACGTCGATCTGGATAAGGGCGTCTGCCAAATGCTGTAAATGTAAATGTAAACAGTCTTGGGTTTTATCCTGAGCACAGGTTAATGGCTGTGTTGATTCAGTCACACGTTCCACTCTTGATCCTTTGACCTAAAAACATGCTAGTAGGTGGACTTGCTGTAAATTGTTGCCCTTGGTGTGAATGAGTGTGTGAATGTGTGTGTGATCTTGGTGCCGTATTGGAGTTGTATTCGATGCGTTTCTATGCCTTGCACCCAGAGCTCCAGAGGAGAGTGAGGCAAGATCTGCAAGAGACCAAAACTAACTAGAACACTTGAAAACAGAGACCAAGTCTTTATTCACAGCTGAAATGCTACACTTTTTAAGGAAAAAAGGACAACAGAGGAGAGCAAGAATAGGCTCGGACAGACAATTTTCTCCTGCTTTTTATTCCTGTATAAACTTGATTATTTGTGAGGTCTGGTTTTAAATTAAATGGTCTAGACAATTTCTGTGCAGCAGTGAAAGCATACAGTGAAATGAGATTGAGGGAATCACCAATTTCCTTAGACAGGAAAAGGAAAATGCACATTGAATGTGTTCTACAGGCAAATGAGGCAGAATCCAATCATAATGTAGTTGTTGAGTTTCTGTGTGTTCTATTATTTAAATTCATAAGCTTCTGGTCAATATCTGTGTAAATAAAAAGCAGCTTGATCTGACATGGTCACGATAATATCAAGCTCATTATCACCGCACAGCTTGATTAAGTCTATTAGACCGTCATATAAATGTCCACTTTTTATATACTTCTGATTGTGCCGCACATGATTGATTTCGGGTTTATTTATAGGAATATCATAGGCTTGTTGGAGAAGTGTTGATGTATAGACTACATGAATGCCATTGCTACTGGAACTTCTCTTATTGGCTTTTCTGATTTCTTAGTATTTATATTTGAGTGAAAAATAAAACACCACACACTGAACCATACAGTGTAATACAGTAAATTTTTGTTACAGCAAAACTGTGACTATTGTAAGAAATTACAGATTGTACGCATCCAGATTCCACTCCAAGATACACATTGGAAAGAGCTCATTCCTAAAAAGGCTCGAAATGTATAAATTTGTTAGTATTGGAGCAGCAGGACATCAAGGACCACCACTAACAAAGGGTACGTGACCATGATTAACATTTTAAGTGACCATTTGGGTGACTATAACAACATCAAGCCAAGGTTTACGTGACCATGATTAACATTTAAAGACATTCGGATAGATAACAATGTGCATCCCAGCCATTTGGGAGACACTGTTAGTTCTCTCAACTGGAAAGTACACTTTTACTCTTCACAGTTTTCCAAGTTCACCATTCTCACTGTGGTTCTATTTCAAAATAAGGTCAGTTCCTCAGATGTTCTTCTGATTACTAGCATATTACTAGAATCTAGCTTTCTGAGAAGCTCAGAAATAAAAGCACCAAAATGTAAGTTTTCTTGATGCTGGGGTAATACCATACTGACCGTACTGATGTACATACAGAGGTTCGCTTCCTCTATATTGGTACCTTTATTTCAATTAGAGAAACAAACCTTATTGAGATTATAAGGGATTATCTTTTTATTATCTTTTTTAAGGTTTTTCCCCCTTTTTTAAAATAAATAAATAAATAAATAATAATAATAATGCCATCATAAGCAATAATATACACAAATTGGGCTCCAAACATCTGAGACAACCCAGCAGGTTAATACAAAAATAATCATTACAAATTATATTACTGACAACAACTTAAGCGAAAAATAGAATCTTTTAAATATCTACATGAATGTAATAATTTCTTAGTATTTGTTATGTTCCATGTTTTACTTTAATAAGAGTGTGCAGTAAAGCTGAATGAACTCCACAAGCTTATAGAAAAACCTATGACACATTTTAGATCAAATCCATCAGCGTACATTAGATATGAGGAAAAAACTGAACCTGTTGTACAACAAAACAAAAATGGTCAATACCACATTTACGCTTAACTTAAAATAGGGACTTAGAAAATGTGCAGAAACTTAAAATGTTAAATATTCAAGATATTGAACATTTAATTTGTCTGTATTTATAACATTTAAAAAACTGTTTATTTCAGTTTTGGTCCCAGACATTTGGACTTCAATCTCTCTTAGAGATTAAGGTTAGAATTTGTCCTGCTTTCAGAGTGTTTTTTAGAACAAACATTTTAAACGTCATTACGCACAAAATATTGAAGCAGCTTGTGGAAAACACGTTTTTCTTCGTCTCCGGAGCTACGATCACTTGTGGGACACGACACAGTAACACACTTCGGTGCGTACGGGAGGCGCAACAAACAGCTCCTCAGTCACGCGTGTGCGTGTTCAGTCACGGAGAAAAAAGTGTCTCAGTTTCCGCCTGAACTCTCTGCGTGTGAGACAGTATATAACCGGGTTTAAGCAGCTGTTCGCGTGAGCCAGACACACAGTGAGAGGGAACAGGTAGGTATGCGCCACGTAGTATGCCTTGTTCCATCGCGCGGCGTTTAACTTCACTAGGACTCCCCACAGCGTCACGGCGTGATTGGGCATCCAGCAGAGGAAGAAGGACAAGACCACCAGGGCAACCGAGCGGGTGACGTGCGCTCTGGACTTCAAACTGCGACGGCGCACAAGCCTCAACAGAAGCAGATAGCTGATGGAGACAATGGCCATGGGTATCACAAAGGCGAACAGGAGTTTCTGCAAGTGATACACAGCCAACCAACGCTGCCCATACGGAAAACGTAAAAGACAGAGCTTTTCCCCGGCCACCTCGTTAACCGTGGAGAAAATGGACGTAGGCGCAGTGGCAGCAGTGGCCAGCAACCACAACACAGCAGCTACGAGTTTGACAGAGGAGCGTGCGCTTCGCACGCCGGCGCGCTCTTTGAGCGCAGATACCATGCACCTGTAGCGCGCAACGCTCATGGCAGTGAGAAAGAACACACCTGCGTACATGTTCATCACCGTGACCGAGAGCACGAGTTTGCACATGACGTCGCCAAACGGCCAGCTGAAGTCCAGCGCTGCGTCTGCAGCCCAGAACGGCAGCGTGAGCGCAAATTGGAAATCCGTGACGGCCAGATGGAGCACGAAGACATTGGTTGCGGATTTCCTGCGCGCTTGTTTCGCCCGGATAAACACGAGCACAAAGAGGTTGCCCACCAAACCCGCGGCACATACCACCGCGTAGGTAAAGGAGATAAAGCAGCGCAGTAGCAGACTGCCATCAGCAGACACGTCGATGTCCTCCAGACTTCCAAAACTTAATGAATTGTTTTCTGTGACCCCCTGAAAGAAATCCTCTGTCGTGTCGGTGTTCGTTATCACTTCGATGTTCCCCATAGCACCTGCACATAGGACTAGAGGCGTGATGCCGATCTGCGCGCAAAGCTTGTGGTGCGCGCCAGCAACTTGTCCGCGTGTTATCCTAAAACTCCACCTCTCTTCCGCACCGATTGGTAGATAGAAATTATCACGGAAAGTCTACATCAAAGTCACAGTAGATCAAGAGTTAACTTCACGTTATTGGGCTGCTCATAGCAGCTAAGCGCAACTGTGCCAAAACGCGTCAAGACACAAACCTTATGAGAAAACATGAGACTGAACATAACAGCCCGAGAATATTGAAGGCTGTCTGAAGGTTTAAGTCTCAGAGGTGATTTTATCTGCTGAGCACCTTGAGTAATTTGTATGAGGCTTGTAATTTAATACAGGAACCTTTTGTACTGAGAAAAAGATTCGTTTCCATTCGGATTCTTGCCATATACTTGTCCCCATCACCCTGTGAAAATGTGGGTCGTTAAAATAGATCTGGCCTATAGTTCTTTTCAAGAAGGTGAACCTCTGCACTAAGTAAAGCTGCAGCTGCAGGAGTGTGGCCAGATCTGATTCAGTGGGATGAGTCGGGTCAGACCTAATGATTTCTTAGGCCATGTGCCACACTTGTCCTTCACTTGCTGCTCTGACTGAAGACACAACAAGTGATGTAAAACAAAGCATCGGTCATTAGAAGTCATCACCCATATGAGGATGAGGTTCCCCTTTGTGTCTGGTTCCTTTGTGTCAAGGTTTCTTCCTTTACCATCTAAGGGAGTTTTTCCTCCCCACAGTCACCTGAGTCTCCTCAGACTTGCTCATTGGGGATAAAAACAAACACATTTAAATATGTCTAATATTAATCTTGCATTTTTGTATTATATTAATCCTTATAATAACCTTTTGTTTTATGTTTATGTTCTGTAAAGCTGCTTTGAGACAATGTCAGCTGTTAAAAGCGCTATACAAATAAATTTGTCTTGATTTAGAAGTGTTGTACTGAGCTGAAATACTGGTTAAAGTACAGGGGATGTAATAACTAGCAACAATTTACTTTAGGTCTACAGTTTTGTTCTGTGAAACTGTGCTGAAATAACATTATACAGGTGCTGGTCATATAATTAGAATATCATCAAAAAGTTGATTTATTTCACTAATTCCAAAAAGTGAAACTTGTATATTATATTCATTCATTACACACAGACTGATATATTTCAAATTTTTATTTCTTTTAATTTTGATTATTATAACTGACAAATCAGGGGGCACGGTGGCTTAGTGGTTAGCACGTTCGCCTCACACCTCCAGGGTCGGGGTTTGATTCCCGCCTCCACCTTGTGTGTGTGGAGTTTGCATGTTCTCCCCGTGCCTTGGGGGTTTCCTCCGGGTACTCCGGTTTCCTCCCCCGGTCCAAAGACATGCATGGTAGGTAGATTGGCATCTCTGGAAAATTGTCCGTAGTGTGTGAGTGAATGAGTGTGTGTGTGTGCCCTGCGATGGGTTGGCACTCCTTACAGGGTGTATCCTGCCTTGATGCCTGATGACGCCTGAGATAGGCACAGGCTCCCCGTGACCTGAGGTAGTTCGGATAAGCGGTAGAAGATGAATGAATGAATGAATGAATGAATAACTGACAAATATGGAAAATCCCAAATTCAGTATCTGAGAAAATTAGAATATTACTTAAGACCAATACAAAGAAAGGATTTTTAGAAATCTGGGCCAACTGAAAAGTATAAACATGAAAAGTATGAGCATGTACAGCACTCAATACGTAGTAGGGGCTCCTTTTGCCTGAATTACTGCAGCAATGCGGCGTGGCATGGAGTGGATCAGTCTGTGGCACTGCTCAGGTGTTATGAGAGCCCAGGTTGCTCTGATAGTGGCCTTCAGCTCTTCTGCATTGTTGGGTCTGGAGGAATAGAGGAGAGGCACACAATCCACGTTGCTTGAGGTCCAGTGTAAAGTTTCCACAGTCAGTGATGGTTTGGGGTGCCATGTCATCTTCTGGTGTTGGTCCACTGGGTTTTCTGAGGTCCAAGGTCAACGCAGCCATTTACAAGGAAGTTTTAGAGTTCTTCATGCTTCCTGCTGCTGACCAACGTTATGGAGATGCAGATTTTATTTTCCAACAGGACTTGGCACCTGCACACAGTGCCAAAGCTACCAGTACCTGGTTTTAGGACCATGGGAAAATCTATGTGGTATTGTGAATAGGAAGATGCGATATTCCAGACCCAACAATACAGAAGAGCTGAAGGCCACTATCAGAGCAACCTGGGCTCTCATAACACCTGAGCAGTGCCACAGACTGATCCACTCCATGCCACGCCGCATTGCTGCAGTAATTCAGGCAAAAGGAGCCCCAACTACGTATTGAGTGCTGTACATGCTCATACTTTTCATGTTTATACTTTTCAGTTGGCCCAGATTTCTAAAAATTCTTTCTTTGTATTGGATTTAAGTAATATTCAAATTTTCTGAGATACTGAATTTGGGATTTTCCTTAGTTGTCAGTTATAATCACTCACTCATTTTCTACCGCTTATCCGAACTATCTTGGGTCACGGGGAGCCTGTGCCTATCTCAGGCGTCATCGGGCATCAAGGCAGGATACACCCTGGACGGAGTGCCAACCCATCACAGGGCACACACACACACACTCTCATTCACTCACGCAATCACACACTACGGACAATTTTCCAGAGATGCCAATCAACCTACCATGCATGTCTTTGGACAGAGGGAGGAAACCGGAGTACCAGGAGGAAACCCCCGAGGCACGGGAAGAACATGCAATCTCCACACACAAGGCGGAGGCGGGAACCGAACCCCAACCCTGGAGGTGTGAGGCGAACGTGCGAACCACTAAGCCACCGTGCCCCCCAGTTATAATCATCAAAATTAAAAGAAATAAAAATGTGAAATATATCAGTCTGTGTGTAATGAATGAATATAATATACAAGTTTCACTTTTTGAATGGAATTAGTGAAATAAATCAACTTTCTGATGATATTCTAATTATATGACCAGCACCTGTATACTGACAGTGACTTTAATAAGTCTTGTGTTATAAAGGTGCATCAGCTCAGTCACCATGCTTGTCCTTAGGCCTACAAATAGAATAATTTGCCTATAGAATAACCAATAATACTGTTGAAATTGTCAAGTAACAGTGTTTTCTAATCCTTACATGCGCAGGTTATAAATACTTTCAAAATATATGACAAGCATAAATCTATTTATTGTTGGTATCCAGCTCTGAGAGAGGCAGAAAGCAAAACAGGGTGTTTACTGCCACCTGCTGTTACACTGGTATTAGCAACAAGATCACAGATAACCTTGTTTCATTTGATTCCTCAGTTCTTAAGGAACATTTTCCAATATTTGGGAATTGACACTTTTAAACCTGACAGCAAGGAATATTGTTTCAGTTCAGTTCAACTGAGACATCTTAATGCTTTCATGCTGCGTCGTTATCAAACTATCAAGAGGCCCCTGTGATGTACATGCTCATTATGTTCATTTCTGAATTTGTGGTTCAGAACTTGTGCAATTATTTGCTCGACAGGTCGCTGTGGTATGGCGTCAGTTGCAACGTATGATTTTTAGAAATACTTTAATTGTATTTAAGGTTCATCAAATTCTGTTTAGTTTGTTTAAATGGAAATCTGTCTGGTCTAAATCTACAGTCTCATACAAAATGCGATTATACTAATAAAAATTTGTTGTCACTAACAACATAGAGTCAGTTTAGTATTAATATTTCACCTGACAATGTGAATAGTTTCTCTTAAAACTCATTTAAGGTACATTTTCTGTATTCTACACAGGGTCACAAGGAACCTGGAGCCGTTCCCAGGGGTACGAGGGTACAAGGCAGGGGACACCATGGCTGGGGCTCCAACGTACAGGGTAACTCACAGGGTACAATAAAACACAATCACACACACTAAACAATTTAGAGATGCCAATCTGCAGCAACTCACGTCTTTGGATTAAGGGAGGAAACCACAGTACCCGGAAAAAACTCCTGAAGAACTGACAGAACATGTAAAGTCCACACACACAGGACGGAGGTGAGCATCGAACCCCAAACCCTGGATGTGTGAGGCAAAATGTGCGTGAACTCTTAAGCCACCATTCTCTCCATTTAAGGTACAATAAAAGCCTATAAGAATTATAGACTTATTTGAAAACTATGGCTACTGTTTATATCCTCAAACCAAGAGTTTATCAATAATTTTAGCCATTATATGCAGCATATGGTCACAGACAAACGTACGTTAGATGAATAATAAATAAAAGCGATTATAAATTGTAGATTTCTGTTTTCTAAGGTCATGTAAATATTTATCTGAAATAAAAAAAAGGAAAGGCCTTCAAAAGTTTAACTCAATGTATTTATTACATCTAAACGTCCCTAAATAAACAGGTAACATTTATTAAGTAAACAATTTCTTCCAATGCATGTAATAAATATTTTTTCCCTTAGGTCTTTATACAAACCGACATTGTTCTACTATACAATATCTCTTCCACATCTCCATTAAAAGCTGTTTCTCTTACCGGACATGCCACAGACAGAGGAAGTGAAGTTTAAGGCAGTGAGCACAGATGTCAGCTTACATGAAATGAAAAATAATAATAAAATAATATCTGACCCAGACACAAAGTCTACTTTATAGCACTTTTTTTTTTTTTTTTTTTTTGCATTTGAAAAAAATATATAAGTAATCGCTTTGATGTGATGCTCCAGCGGCTGGAATACAAATACATACAAACAAATCAGATCAAAACACACACGCACACACACGCGCACACACACGCACACACACGCGCACACACACGCACACACACGCACACACACACGCACGCGCACACACACACACAGTACTTCCCTTTGTCAATAATTACAAAACACTGACATCAAGTTGATGAAACATGGGTTGAGATTTTGTTTTCGAGCAAATCATCTATTATAAAATTGGTAATTAATTTAATCGACTCTACGTCCAGAGGGAGTGAGCAGAGAAGTCAAGAACTATGATTCAAATCAAATTTGCATGACCATGTTGATGATGTATTCATTAACTTATGGTGAAGGAAAAAGGACAAAAATAAAAACAGCCCTATTTATTGACTTCACCTTGGTTTGATGGTGCAGACGAGACCCACAGCCTCAGATACTGAGCAAATATGACCAGACGTTTGGTCTTTAACACTGTCAGAGAGCAGGATATTTAAATACAAAACTAGAACATTACTGCAGGAGTTGAAAGCACAAGAGGCTGCAATCACCAGTTTGTCTAGAATATAATAAAGCTTATATTTGTATGAGTTAATGCATTGTTTTACACAAGAGATTCATTTCTCTCATATAAATAAAACAATTGGGACTATTATTAAAATGTAGGTCAGTCATGACATTACACGTTAAACCGTGTGATGAACTCCTTCTCTCCTTTACAAAGCTATCTACGTTAAAGCTCGGCAGCTGAGTGACACAGAGGGTTAATCAGCCCCGAAAGGTATTTGTTGTGTAAGATATTGAGCAATCAAATGAACGAAACACTATTTCATGAGGTCAGGGCGTGAAAACAGAGCTGAAAATACTGAAGACATTTTAAACAGTAAAAAAGCAGAGAAAGCATTTAGGAGGTGATGGAAATATGGGCCGTCATGAAAACAATCAGTCAGTCACACTATGAAGGCTGAACAAGAAGAAGAAAAGCCTGTCATAATGATAGCTAGAAATGCAATTAAGAGGATGGAACAAGATCTCAAGCAATGAGAAACACACACATGCGCACACACGAACCCGCGCACGCACACACACGAACACACATGCACAAGCGCACACACGCACACCTTTAGATATCCCAAATGAGGTCAAGCAAAGTGAGGTACAGTTAACCTTCCCCCTTAAATGAACCTTTCTTAGTTTAAATAATTATTTTAATAAATAACTTTTTTTTTCACCAACAGAGGAACCTTGAACCATGGAGTAAATGGTCATGATATTCAAGCCATAAGGCTGTCATCTCATATGCTGGGTCTGTCTCTTAAATGGACCTGCTAAGTTCAAGCCATTTTAGTGTGTGTGTGTGTGTGTGTGTTCATAGACCCTATTGTATTGTAAGATATAATTGAGCTTCTTCCTTTCCTTTTTATTTGTCCAACTCCTCTGTCTAAAGACTGAAAAGGTTTGTGAGGACATCAGATTTGATGATAAATTGTTCATGTGTTTGCCAGATTAGAGATCTTTGCTCATTTTGCAATCATTTTACAAAGTGACATTCATTACTGATGTCTTGTGTAAATTCCAGCACATCATGGGCTGCTTTCTCATGAGTTTTTTTTTTAGATGAGAAACGCAGCACACAACATGCACAAAATGTGATTACACCAGTTGCTAGCCTCTGAGTGTTTAGACTAATTATCTAGCTGTATTTCTCAACATCAAAGATTCATTCGATTTCTTATTATAATTTTAGTCTAACTACGGTGAGTAGGAGGCTGAGGTGTTCTCATACTAAATGAATCCAATCATTCAGATATGTCTTTTTCAGAAAAGGAAGGACAAGCTGAAGGTCTGGTGGGAGAGGCATCAAGCTGTATATAAAGCTTCTTACATGAATAGGAGCAGGGAGCAGAAGAGCAATAGGAGTCATAACAGGTCTAATTCTCACTGATACACACACACACACACACACACACACACACACACACACACACACACACACAAGAGCAGAGTAAAATGAAAATGTGTGTAAGGTACAGAAATGCAGCATCAGCTCAAAAAAACACACACACAAAAGTTTCCAACCACTAGATATCTTTTGAGCTGACACACTTCCTTAATCACCTCAGAAAAAAACAAAGAAAGAAAGAACGAAAGAACGAAAGAAAGAAAGAAAGAAAGAAAGAAAGAAAGAAAGAAAAGTGATTTTCTGTGGCATCGCTTTTGGCATTGTGCAAAAAAAGTGGTCTGAAATATAAAAAGTGTTTTAGCACAAATTCTACAAAGATGACAGTACAATCAGAGCAAAATGCATCTGCTCTTAATTATAAATAAGTGTAATATAATTAAGAAGAAGAGAAAAAGCAATGGCAGGAGACAGCAGATTCCTGAAGATAAAGAAATGCTTAACAGTTCACATACTTCATATAATTTAAAAGTATTATAAAACCATCTGCGAGCTGAAAAACACTGCCAGTGCTAGAGAAGCATGTCTCTGTCCATCTGGAACGTCCATGTGGACGAGGGACGGCCGAACACGCTGCCATGTCCCTGTGTGGGAGGGTAACGCCTTCGACGTGGAATCAGAAATGACACTAAATATAATGTAGCAAAAGACCATAAAGATATAAAATATTATAACAGTATAATCAAGGGGACGACAACACAACAATTTGTGATGAAATAAAAAAAAGTCTCTTTTTTTCCCATGGAAGAAAACCAAACCTTAGTTATTCGCATAATAGGAAAAAAGGTCTTTTGTGTTTATATATATTTATATATATATACAAAAAGTAAAACTGAAAATATATTTGTTCTCTGTACATAGCAAATGTTCGTCGTTTAGGAAAAACGATTAAAACCCCTCACTTTCTTTTTTTTTTCTGTTTTCTATTGTGTGTTTTTTTTTTCTCCCAACACCAAATGTACGGAGTCTGTTTGGAGCGTGAGGTTGTAGATCAGTCTAGGGAGATGATATCGGGGATGGAGCTGTAGATGTCCGAGCCGGAGCGGGGGATCGTGGGGAGGCTGCTGCTGCTAGAGCTGTTGCTGTTGCTGCGGTTGACGTTGAGAGCGGCGTGAACTGCACTGCTGCTGCTACTCACCGGTGTGCCAGGAGCGTCCAGGAAGAGCTGAGAGGAGCTGTATGGCAGGAAACGGTTCAGCAGGAGGTCGTGATCCTCAGACGCCGAAGCCGCCGCCGCCGCCATCACCATGTTATAGTGCTGAGAAAAAGAACGATTAGAGAGAGGAAAAAAAAAAAAAAAAATATTTTTTTTTCTTTGGCATAAAAATATTCATATTTTAATTAAGTCTTAAGAAAAAGACTTACCTGATGATTTTCTCCTTGTAAAAACGAGAAAAAGTTCAGATCTGTTAAAAACAGAAAAGAACAAACGGTGACTCTTCTCATTTGTAATGTATGTGATTGACAGTAGATCTAGATTTGTCTGTGTCTACGTTTCTATTACATTAAATATTTAGTATTCACGTATTTAATGTGATTTTTTAAATGTTTTACCTCCATAAACTGAGTGAACATTAGCTGTAAGCTACACTAAAGTCGACGCTGCATTAAGCATTAAAACTGAGTCGGTTTTTTAAGGAGACGTGATGATAATTTGATCGACTCTCACGTGACCCCCTCATCGCTCTACAGCATGCGCACTACAGGTGACGTGCTACATTCCCAAATGAACACAGTTTCTCCTTCAAAGTGTTTCTAAAATGCATTGTATCGACTCATATCTAACGCCAGCCTCATGTTCTTTCTTTATATGTAATGAGAAAATGCTAACAGAGAATATAAAGAAAAAAGGGTGATGAATGACATCTATTTGATTTGATTTGATTGTTGCATCAAGCTACAAAAAAAAAGTTTTTAATAGACATATAAGATGTGATTAATTTTGTTTTTGCATCTTTAAATGAGTAAAAATTATGAGCGTATTGCATACAGACAGTGGAATCTGACAATTTAGTTGTGTGTGTGTGTTTACCTGAAAGATCATTGGGTGTAGGATAGTAGTGGCGGTAGTCCTGTATGAGCGGTGGAGGAGGGGGGATGTAGTTGGTCTCCACTTGTGGCATGCTTGGAGTTCGACTTGCAGGAGACGCCTGAGTACACAAATTCAACACTCTACGCACGCACACACACACACACACACACACATGCGCGCACACACCTTAATAAGAAAGAAAATTTCAATCCCAAACCCCTAACAGTTTCATTAAAATGCACTTAGAGTCAAACTCCTAAACTTAAATAACTATAATTACTATAGGAAGCACAACTGCATGATTTGCATGAAGCCCATTAATCTGTATTACTTGATTTATCAGGATTAAAGTTGATTAATCATGTCTGAATAATAACTATAACTACTCTGATAATAATTGATAAAGAGCTCTACCGTCGTCATATAGTCATTTAGAAAATACAGCGGCTGACTTTCTGGCTATTCGTCACAAAACCACACACAAAACTCACCCCTTGTTCATCTGTGGTGAAACCGGGGAGAGGGAGGGACAGTTTCTTTTTACAGGTGGCTCTTCCTCCTCCTCCTCCTCAGATGAGCTGTCCAGAGTCAGATCGATCACCTCCACATTCTTACCGCTGCTGCCGTTTGTGTGGGAGCTGGATTTCTGCTCGGGGGCTGATGGTTGACATCCGCCTGCCAAAGGGGACACACAAAATAAATGATGAGCGAGAATACAAACAAGACCAATAATAATAAAATCAGAACATCAAGCAAAGAAAAGAAATAAAAATGTCTTTTTTTTTTTCCAGCCGTAAATTAAACACCCGTAAACAATTTTACTGCCCTGTGAAACAGCCTCGTTAGTAGTATGATTAAATGCTGAGACCAATCAGCAGACTACTTAACTCATGATTATAACCTACCCTCTCTCACCCTCAGCTTATTGTAATTCAGAATAATTTCATGAGCTCTCAAGACTTTTGAGCCAATATTGATCTTTAATGAAAGTAATATTTAATGAAA
>NC_083482.1:10905404-10922904 GCF_030014155.1 Tachysurus vachellii | reverse complement strand
GAGAGAGAGACAGAGAGAGAGTGAGACAGAGAGAGACAGAGAGAGAGAATGTGATTTCTTCCACTCTTCATATCAGTACTTTGGAAATAATGAAAAAAAAAAGTCATAGCAAAAAAAAAACCTGCTGTATTGGGATTATAAATATGGTTTAGGAAGCACACTGGTATTAAGCGTCTTGTGCATTCTTGATAATGAATGTTTGGATGCGCAGGTGTTGTGAGCAGACCGACCCGTCGATGATAAGGTGTTCATATGGTGCTTTTTTGTCACAGACAGGACACACCCAGGTGGGCTTCTTCTCATTCATTTGGATGTAGAGTGTGGCGTCGAAGCACTGCAGGTGGGTACACGTCAACGATCTGCACGGGATCATTAGCCGCATCTTCCCCAGCTACACACGCAGACATAGAGGCAAAACACACATCCCGCATGGAAGAAGATCAACATGAGCATGCGTGTACATACACACATCCCCGTTTACAGACAAACCAGACAAGGAAACCCCCCCCGTCGGAAAGTATTTTTCACAAGATGAAGATTAATGTGAAACGTTTCGCCTGAACGAAACATCGTTTACAGATCTCGGTTACACACATTTTCAAACAGCGTGTTATTTTAAGCTAAAGACAAACCAGGCTTTTCAAAACACCAGTCGTGAAATTTAAACCTGCAGGAATGATAAAGTACTGGGCTATAATGCTGCAAGCCTGGACTTGATAAAATACTTATCAGAAGGGTGAGTAAGACAACGTTTATGAGTGTGTGTGCACTTACCGGGCAGAGTAACGACACTCGCAAGCTGGTGGTGGCAATTTCACTGTCAGGATCTGCGGTTAGCTTTTCTTTGACTGCAGAATAGAAGTAAAAATAAAAGTAAGATTAAATACAATTCCACTTTATTAGCATGGTGGTTTTAACAGTAGATACGGTCACAAAGCAATTTTACACAAACACAGATGGAGACTTAGATGCTTAATGAGCAGCCAGATGTGACAGTGGCCAGGGGAAACACTCGAGTTTTGAGAGGAACCAGACTAAAAGGATAGCTCAGTAGACAGGGATGAGTCCATACCAAATTAGCCATTTTATTTCTAATATTATTTAGTACTATTACTATTGCTTGATTAGTTATGAAAAAGGTTGCCTCTGTTATGAGGTTCTGATCTGATCTGCAGGTTGCGAGTGTTTTTTCCTTAGAGTTCACAAGTGTTCACAATCAATACAAAAAGTTTATTTTTCCTTTTTCAGACTCATGAAACAAGTATAAATGTATTTAAGATAAAAAGGTGTAGCACCGACCGCATCAGTGTGTCAACATAAAATATCTCACTGCTAACATATTACTAGTTAATTATAACGCGGTATTCTTAACCCAGTGTCACCGCAAACGATTCATATGAATGATTCAGTGCTAAAAAATGTTTTCTTCATGCCTACTAACATGGCCATTTCAACTCAGATCTCCATATCATACATTTAGCTCAAGTTTAAGCTTGACTACTTTCATTATTTCATGCTGCAAGAAATAAAATCCAAAGCAAGATGACAATCCCTTTACCTCTGTCTCTCTGTCTCTCTCTCTCTCTGTCTGTGTCTGTCTATCTGTCTCTCTCTCTGTCTGCCTGTCTGTCTCTCTCTCAGTGTCTCTGTCTGTCTCTCTCTGTCTGTCTGTCTGTCTGTCTGTCTAGCTATCTGTCTGTCTGTGTCTCTCTGTGTCTCTCTCTCTCTGTCTCTCTCCTTCTATCTCTCTGTCTGTCTGTCTCTCTCTCTGTCTGTCTCTGTGTCTGTCTGTGTCTGTCTGTCTAGCTATCTGTCTGTCCTATCTATGTCTGTCTGTGTCTCTGACTGTCTCTCTGTCTGTCTGTCTATCTATCCATCTGCCTGTCTGTCTCTCTCTCTCTCTCCCTCTCTCTCTCTCTGTCTGTCTCTCTCTCTCTGTCTCTCTGTCTGTCTCTCTCTCTGTGTCTCTGTCTGTCTCTGTCTGTCTGTCTGTCTGTCTGTCTCTCTCTCTGTCTGTCTCTGTGTCTGTCTGTCTAGCTATCTGTCTGTCTTATCTTTGTCTGTCTGTGTCTCTGACTGTCTCTCTGTCTGTCTGTCTATCTATCCATCTGCCTGTCTGTCTCTCTCTCTCCCTCTATCTCTCTGTCTGTCTCTCTCCCTCTATCTCTCTGTCTGTCTGTCTCTCTCTCTCTCTCTCTCTCTCTCTCTCTCTCTCTCTCTCTCTCTCTGTGTCTGACTGACTACAATGTATACAGTACAGTTCAACATTAGACTGTAAGTATAGCTTCAGGAAAAAAATGATAAGAGCCAACAACATATCCTAAACCTACATAATTCGATCCTCAACCACAACGGCAGAATCTTGCTAACACATCATTTATCCGAGTCTCATGGCAGCATGGTAATAAATTAGAACATGCTATGTTGTACTACTACCCAGAGCCCAGGTGCTATCAGTCTAGGATTTATAACCTGCTGCAGCAATTACAGAAGCATTCTTTTAGCACTAACAAGGCAGCACAAGACAGTTTATAGGCTGCTACATGTAGTATGTGGCAATTTCAGCATTTCCAACACTGAATAAATATCGAACCTGTTCACATTTTTTATGCAGACCATAATAAGATTAGATGCTGATGTGTTTCTTCGTATATGTCGTATGAATATTTAAATCGCAGTGCCACTGAATTCTTGAATAGGATTTGTCAGAAGGCATTGACTAATTTGCTCTGATTATAGTGGTGACAAATCACAGCTTTATATTAACACACTTGATTTATAATATTATACTGTGTCTATGGAAACAACTAACTCAGGAACTTTTATGGCAGCTGCTTAACAAAAAAAAGTTAAAATGTTGATGTGTTAAAAGAAAATGTATAATTTGATACGGTGACTTTCTTTATAAAAATATATTTAGTTCTTGCTCTTTTAGAGAAGTTTATTATATTTACACCAATGCTATACAATGATGCCTGCTTTTACACAGATGACCATGTCTTCAGGGATCACGATACAGCAAAGTTTATCAACTTGTTACGAATAACTGTTACGAATATGTTTATCATCTTTTTTGCTTAAAGACTCCAGATTGCATCTTCTAGTTAATGATCCAGTTTAAAATCGGAAAAATCATCAACCTATGCGAGATGCCCTATAAATAATTTTGTGCATTGCTGATCTAATTCACGTTGAACGAAGGTTGAGTTTTCTTACTGAGAGCTCTGGAGTGGTCCGGGTTTCTGATGCCTTTGGCACGAAGTCTCTGTAACAGCGCTGTAGACGACTGCTGCTTCACCAGATACACAGCCATGGAGTAACTCTGTAAAACACACAGCACTATAAATGTATGACCGGTGTTAGAAATGTGTTGGTTAAAGTGGCCCTGTGCTGTTTTGAAACAATAAAACTCTGTGGACACGCAGTATATTTAATAAACGTGCAATGCAGAACTGTTACGAATAAGAAGATATCTCGTTTCCATACAAGCTTATGATTTAGCAGCTACAGTCATCTAGTAACCAGCAAGGCGACAGTCACAATTCACAAGCCACCAACTCAAATATAAAAAATGCCTGCTTATCTGATATTTACTGCATAAACGTATTGCTTTAGCACTATATATAAGGCACTACGGGTCAAAGTGAGTGATTTTACACACAGTTTGACTCTCACACACTTTATGCTAAAGAGAAGAAAATTTGAGGCATTATTTCACACTTAAGGAATGTCACATGCATGTTCAGGCACATCCTGTAATAAACATCACTGATAAGGGTATTTTGTCTATAAAAAGGCACTCATGCTTTGAGCTCAAGCAGTTTTGGTGAAGGAGCAGATGAGAAGCTGTGTAAACTGCAGATATCTAATTTTAGATGTAATATTAATCGAAAAGACTTTCTCCGTTTCATTTGCATCGATATCATTATTGATACTGGGCCAAATAATGAATTCATTAGGGATGAAATTGGTCTTCTTTGCGTTACGACTGGAAGACAAAAGTGTCTATGTCTGTGTGTTAGGCTGAGGAACTCTGATCTATTCAACACAAATTTATCTGTTGTGCAGTTTGTAATCTACTAAACAGCACAATGTATTTTAAAGGAACAATGAAAAGATAGAGAACAAGATTCAAACCAATATTTGATAAGTAATATAAGAAACAGAGAGGATTTTTTTTGTCCATTGTAGGGTCAAATTCCAATCCTATATAAAAAAGAACTTTTGTTTAGGAAGTTGTGGCCTAATGGTAAGAGAGTTTGACTCCTAACCCTAAGGGTGTGGGTTCGAGTCTCGGGCCGGCAATACCACGACTGAGGTGCCCTTGAGCAAGGCACCGAACCCCCCCCAACTGCTCCCCGGGCGCCACAGGATAAATGGCTGCCCACTGCTCCGGGTGTGTGTTCACGGTGTGTGTGTGTGTGTTCACTGCTGTGTGTGTGCACTTTGGATGGGTTAAATGCAGAGAACGAATTCTGAGTACGGGTCACCGTACTTAGCCGTATGTCACGTCACGTCGTCACGAAATAGGCATCACCCAGTCCTATGGAAGTATTTTGTCAAACTCGTAGCTGTTAGTCCAGGGCCTTTTGGTCCCTAAAATAAGTGCACCGTGGCCATACATGCCTTTAAAATCACTCGCTGCTTCATTTCAGGTAACGTGCTCGAGTACACCCGTGTCACTGTCATATTAGCTAAATGCAAAACAGACTAGTGGAAATATGCTGAAGTGTGCTTTAGGGATTTAAAGAATGCAATAAACCTGAAAGAAATTCACTACACTTCGCAAAAAGATTCAAGCAACGTGATGGCAGCTGCAAGTCATCTTGCCCTGCACCGGATGCAGACTCTAATGATCTCCGTGTCACTACAGAACAGAACAAAGTCTCTAATGAAATGTAATTAAAGCCTCACCCTCCCAATTTCCGATGTCCAGGACACCACAATGGTGTTGGGGACAGTGGTGGACAGCCTGACCAGTGAGGTAATGTTGATGGGTCTGCTGGGACGCTTTGGTTCAACTCCGTTTTTGGTAGGAGGAAGGTATCCCTGAGAACAAACACACAAAGTCTGAATGAAGAGCGTTTGATTTGTTTCACTGTAAAACTCTTTCTTTTGTAGAATTATTTCTTAACCGATTTCATCTCACTTGAAATAATTGTCATATTTTTCAAATACATTTCTCATATTAATGGGTAACTGCATGGAGTTTTATTCTCTTTTCATACCGGAAGGTTGCACGGTTTTCCATTGACTTTTACACAGAGGTTAGGAGGAAAGTGGTCTTCTTGAGGACAGCTGGTTTCTGATAAGCAAAACCTAGGGGGTGCAGGGGATATCATTTTTTTTTAATGTTAACATCAACAACTGCTTGAAATCTGTTGGCATCGGGTCCCTGATATGAACGAGGTAGATTAGTTACCTTAACTGTACTTGTACCGTGAAGTCACATTTGGTCCCCGAGATGTCCCTTGGAAAAGAAAAAAATTAATAAATAAATAATAATAATATATTTAAAAGTAAAATCCCAATTCTAGTAGACAGGTTAAAATAATAAAAAAAATGACATGTTAAACTACTATCTATACAATTCTACAATTTCCAAACACCATAGATCAATACAAGAAAATTTTAATTGCTTTATTTTTTGTATTTTCCGGAGCCACTACGTTGCGTGCGCGTATAAATTTACCGTTAGTTAACATAGTTTTTATTGAAAGTATAGATGATTTACACCGAGTATACTGTATTCATAATGGAATTATATTATTGAATTTAGAGAATTCTAGTAGTTGCATGGCCATGCATTCAGAAAACACTGTGAATGTAAATACTGCAAACAACGAAAAGCTAATACGGTTATCTGATGTTCAGACAAACCCAAGTGCACCAGAGCCAACTATTTTACATATGCTTTAATGTGCAACTTACATAGAGCTGCTGATCTGTTGGACTTGTTGTGGTGTTAATGCAAAAGCAAAACACGTTTCCTGAAAACGCTGACTGCTGTCTGAAGCTGAGAAAGAGAAAAGGAGAGAGATGCATTTTAAGATCACATGAACACACCGTGCATGAAAAATACATGTGGCACAACGATTATTTAGCTGGCTTTATTCTCCATGGTTGATATTCTTTGTCATTAACATCAGCAGAATATACAGATCTAGCATTAAATACATTCTCTGCTCATCGAAACATAATACCTAACACTTTGATCCCAAATACTAAAAGGGTTCCCAGTTCTAACCAAAACTATGCTTTACGACAACACTGGAAAGACGATCTCTTTAAAGGTACGCACATACAATTCCAGAAAAAAGCTCCTGCCAAAGCCCATTATGAATCAGACCAGTTTGAGGATGAAAAGAACAAACAGAATAGTTCTGACAAATGATGTGGATGTCTGGGATTTGTTATTGTGTCTCAAAATGCTTATTACGCTATAATTAATAAAAGCTCTGTACTGTGACATATTTAAAAAGCATTGATGTAGGAGTGTTCCAGTCCTTTCTTGTATAAACAGAGCCATCGCTTTCCATCTGCTCACTTGAGAAGAAATATTGTACGTTTTTAAATATTTTAAGTGTGAATCAAAAAGAAGCCAATATTGAATGACTCTATGAACAACGATTCTGAGTCATACTGCCATGCAGCCCTACTTTGAACTAGAGATTAATTATTCATACAAGCTTTAGCAAAAAGTATGCCTCGGTATTGGCAAAAGTAAGAGCGGAGAAGAATATGGGTGAGCAAGAACTTTCACACACACTTTTCCGTGCTGTACGCCAGAATATTTTTTGTTCAAATCTGTATTTATAGAAATCCAATTACGCTTTACGAATACGATCTGTTTGGTTTACTTACCCAGAATTTTGTATCCAAAATAATGCATGTTCTGTTAATACATCCTAAAGTTGCTTACAAATGCAACAAACAATGCATGCTGGGCAAAAATAGAGCTTTTAAACCATTAATCATACAACTATAAAAAGGGCAAACAAGTTCAGGAAGCAGCTAAAAAAACAGCAACCCATGCTGGTATCATTGTAAACTCTGCAATGCCAGAGGCTGAGCGTGTGAAACAGCTCCCTCACTGATCTGGTGCACCATTATTTCAGCACAGTCACACACACCAACCTATAAGATTCGTGGACCATCATACCCTTCGTGGACCATCATACCCTTATGTGCCTGTTCAATATGTCATTACAAATGCAATGCCCCTTTGCTGTTATTATTATGTCCACTGCTCTGGAGAATGGTGGTCGGGATTTGTGCCCACTTAAGACACATTAGTGAGGTCAGGCACGGATGATGGCCAATTAGACCTGGTGTACAGTTGGCATTCCAAATGATGCTCACCGATGCACTGACACCCTAACACCTCACCAACACTAGCTGACACTCAGTGGCACCCTAACACTTCACATACACTTGCAGACACTCCGATACCCCAACACCTCACATACGCTAGACACTCAATCGCACCCTAACACCTCTCCACCACTCAAAGACACTCATTGACACCTCATTTATACACACAGACAATGATACCTTTCTGTCTAGGGTGTATGTCAGGTCTCAGTGTTGCACCACACAGACTCCCTCACCAATACGCAGACATTAACTGCCACCATAACATCTCACCAACACTCAATGCCACCTCTTTTCCACCTCACTGACCCTCTGAAAGACCCTATTAACATGACACGGGCAATCTGACACCCAAACACTTCAGTAATGCTCACAGACACTCAAATTAAGCTCACTGACACTAACTTGCACCTTGCTGACATTCACCTGCACTCACTGACACAACACTGGCACATGGATCCTGACTGAACTGTTGGTGGCACTATAGTACAGTGTTTAATATTTCCCTGCATATCTCCTAAACTAATGCCAAACAATCTAGTCTGTTCATGATCAAACTTGTAATCCTTATTAAGTACAAGATGTTAAAAGTATATGCAAATTTTCCCAGAGCTACCAAAGCCATAATCGCTAGAATTAAAATTTTTTTTGCTACTGTGAATTTTTTTGTTGTTGCGAGTTTTAATAATTTTATCTTACCGGTCTTTAATATTAATAAACTATATAGTCTTGTGGTGATGCCTTTTATCATGTCGGTGACTTTGATCTGAATTGAAGTGTAAATGAATATGAGAATATCAGAAAGCGGGAGAACAGGAGGGCGAGTGAGTAAGAAAGGAAAGAGTGAGGGGAGGAGAGATTATATAAAAGTGTGATTTTGTGAAGATGGAAGAACAAGAGGGAGTGCAAACGGTTAAAAGAGCACCGGAAGGCAATGGAGAGAGAAAGTGTGTGTGAGAGAGTGAGAAACACACAGAGACAGAAAAGGGGAGGGAGAGAGAGAGAGAGAGAGAGAGAGAGAGAGAGAGAGAGAGAGAGAGAGAGAGAGAGAGAGAGCTGAACAGCTGAACTGCTTTACAGCTGAACTGCTTTAACTCTGAGTCCTCCAGTGCACAGTAAGCTGCTGCAGGTAAGAGTGCAGCAGCCTTAAATATCGAGTTCTACTGCAACCACTACTGTCTCCATCTCTCTCCATCTCTCTCTTGCACACACACACACACACACAAGTACTTTATGTGCTTCAATGCAAGCTTAACAACAGTCTCCCTGAAGACAGAGAGAGAGAGAGAGAGAGAGAGCTACCATGTCTCCCAGGTGTTGTTATGATGTTAATTACTGCCTATTTGCATATTCACCAAGGCCCGCTAATGAAAGGGCAAAATAGGTGCACGTACACCATACACACATACATAGGCGCGCACACACACACACACACACACACACACAATATGTATCCCACTCTTATTCCCTCCTTCCTTTCATTCTTTGTAGCCCCTTTGTCATATGTCATGGGTGCAATTAATAAACCTGCAGAAGAGACTTGACAACACATAATTACAGTGATGTGCATTCTCTCAAGCAGGGAGTGTGAAAAAGAGAGTGAGAGAGAAAGAGATAAAAAAGATAGAAAGACAGAGCAACATTTGCTGCAGCAACCTGAGAGAGTGAGGGACATCTTCCTCATTCCTACTGTTATCAGTGCTATTCCTGCTGATATCTATGGATCTATGGTTATTGTAATGATCTTCTGTTATTTGTGTTTACAAACTTTTCTTCAGTCGTCTCTCAGACGGTCACGCCAAAAAAAGCTCTTACACTTAACTACACCGGACAGAAATGAGCGTAGGAAAGACAAAATGAGCAAGAAACTGAAGGAGAGAAAGTAGAAATGGTAGGTGATCGAGGTAGGCAGACTGGAAAAGAGACAAGAGAAAATAGAAACAAAAGAGAGGTGAGTCCAGAGAGAGGGATAGAATTGAGACTGAACAAGAAAAGAAATTAAAATAAAGGGTAATAAATGGAGGGGAAGAGAGCAAGGAGAGAGGAAGGTTAAAAAAAGAAAAGAAGAAGGATCAAGAATGTAAACAAATCTGTGAGAAGGAAAAAGGGAAAATGTTGATGAAAATCAGCAAGCGAAACATAGAGCGAGAGAGAGAAAGAGAGAGAGAGAGAAAGAGCAAGAGAGGGAGAGAGAAAGAGAGACAGAGAAAACAAAGAGAGAGCAAGAGAGAGAGAG
This sequence comes from Tachysurus vachellii, assembly GCF_030014155.1. NCBI lineage: Eukaryota > Metazoa > Chordata > Actinopteri > Siluriformes > Bagridae > Tachysurus > Tachysurus vachellii. The sequence goes on along the minus strand of NC_083482.1, from coordinate 10,913,294 downwards.
AGAGAGAGAGAGAGAGAGAGAGAGAGAGAGAGAGAGAGAGAGAGAGAGAGCAAGATTAAGAGAGAAAAGAGAGAGAGAGCAAGAGAGAAAGAGAGACAGAGAAAACAAAGAGAGAGAGAGAGAGAGAGAGCAAGAGAGAGAGAGAGCACCCACTGCCTGAGCTGGAGTTAAAAATAGCCATGTCGCTCTCTGCCATCTGATGTGTTATTACAATGGGATGCAGAGTTGAAGTGAAGGCCGTGCACGTTTCAGTTGAAGTCGGAAAGGAACAAAATACCTCTTTATCTCACCTCAAATTTGTCTGTTCTCTTCATAAAATAAATGTGTGTCTGGTGACTGATAGCAATATAGCTGCCTTTATTTAAGCTCATCATATCATTAACTATAGAAAGCAATGAAAGCCCCTAGCTCTTACTGTAGCTCTTCTTCCCTGACAGCATGCATGCATTATCAGCACCTTCCTTTCTCATTATGCATGGGGCAGTGTAGTATAGAGCAAACATTTCAATGCATCCAGAGCAAACAGCAGAAATAAACAGACTTTTCAGTGTTGCCCCCTTTGTGTGTGCGATGTTGTGTTCTAGCTTTTGATGGTATGGTACATTGCAGCCTATGATGTAAGAGTTAATCACTATTTTTATGTGAAAAGAGATTATGTGTGGCTGGGTTGTTAAGAGGCAGTGTGTGCGTGTGTGTGTGTGTGTGTGTGTGAGAAACACAGTAGTTTACTTGGCACAGTGTCTGCCTGTGTGAGTAGGATGTAATGAAGGACATCTAGTAGTTTAACCAACCCAAAACACTGAAACTTCTGAATATGGTTCAAGGCGACCGACTGTTTGTAAATCTTTCTGAAATAAAAGGGATGTCAGCTATACTGCAATTTATAGTACAGTATAACACATAGTTATACCATTATACTTTTAATAACACACACACCCATGTCTGAAATCATTAAACACTGTGAACACACTGCTTTTATGGTGTATATCCAAGAGATTTTTTTATTTTTGTTGTGTATCTAAATATCTCCTTCACTAAGAGCAACCGGAACAGAGAAAAGCATCCTGACAGGCTCAGAGGACAAAACTCCTTCAGAAGGACTGAGAGGCAGTGAGAACATGCCTCCTTCAGAAGGACTGAGAGGCAGTGAGAACATGTCTCCTTCACAGGGACTGAGAGGCAGTGAGAACATGCCTCCTTCACAGGGACTGAGAGGCAGTGAGAACATGCCTCCTTCACAGGGACTGAGAGGCAGTGAGAACATGCCTCCTTCACAGGGACTGAGAGGCAGTGAGAACATGCATCCTTCAGAGGGACTGAGAGGCAGTGAGAACATGCCTTCTTCACAGGGACTGAGAGGCAGTGAGAACATGCATCCTTCAGAGGGACTGAGAGGCAGTGAGAACATGCCTCCTTCAGAGGGACGGTGAGGCAGAGAGAACATGCCTTCTTCACAGGGACTGAGAGGCAGTGAGAACATGCCTCCTTCACAGGGACTGAGAGGCAGTGAGAACATGAATCCTTCAGAGGGACTGAGAGGCAGTGAGAACATGAATCCTTCAGAGGGACTGAGAGGCAGTGAGAACATGAATCCTTCAGAGGGACTGAGAGGCAGTGAGAACATGAATCCTTCAGAGGGACTGAGAGGCAGTGAGAACATGAATCCTTCAGAGGGACTGAGAGGCAGTGAGAACATGCCTCCTTCAGAGGGACTGAGAGGCAGTGAGAACATGCCTCCTTCAGAGGGACTGAGAGGCAGTGAGAATATGCCTCCTTCACAGGGACTGAGAGGCAGTGAGAATATGCCTCCTTCACAGGGACTGAGAGGCAGTGAGAACATGCCTCCTTCACAGGGACTGAGAGGCAGTGAGAACATGCCTCCTTCAGAGGGACGGTGAGGCAGAGAGAACATGCCTTCTTCACAGGGACTGAGAGGCAGTGAGAACATGCCTCCTTCACAGGGACTGAGAGGCAGTGAGAACATGCCTCCTTCACAGGGACTGAGAGTCAGTGAGAACATGCCTCCTTCACAGGGACTGAGAGTCAGTGAGAACATGCCTTCTTCACAGGGACTGAGAGGCAGTGAGAACATGCCTCCTTCAGAGGGACTGAGAGGCAGTGAGAACATGCATCCTTCAGAGGGACTGAGAGGCAGTGAGAACATGCCTCCTTCACAGGGACTGAGAGGCAGTGAGAACATGCCTCCTTCAGAGGGACTGAGAGGCAGTGAGAACATGCCTCCTTCAGAGGGACTGAGAGGCAGTGAGAATATGCCTCCTTCAGAGGGACTGAGAGGCAGTGAGAACATGCATCCTTCAGAGGGACTGAGAGGCAGTGAGAACATGCCTCCTTCACAGGGACTGAGAGGCAGTGAGAACATGCCTCCTTCAGAGGGACTGAGAGGCAGTGAGAACATGCCTCCTTCAGAGGGACTGAGAGGCAGTGAGAATATGCCTCCTTCACAGGGACTGAGAGGCAGTGAGAACATGAATCCTTCAGAGGGACTGAGAGGCAGTGAGAACATGAATCCTTCAGAGGGACTGAGAGGCAGTGAGAACATGCCTCCTTCAGAGGGACTGAGAGGCAGTGAGAACATGCCTCCTTCACAGGGACTGAGAGGCAGTGAGAACATGCCTCCTTCACAGGGACTGAGAGGCAGTGAGAACATGCCTCCTTCAGAGGGACTGAGAGGCAGTGAGAATATGCCTCCTTCAGAGGTACTGAGAGGCAGTGAGAACATGCCTCCTTCACAGGGACTGAGAGGCAGTGAGAACATGCCTCCTTCACAGGGACTGAGAGGCAGTGAGAACATGCCTCCTTCACAGGGACAGAGGCAGTGAGAACATGCCTCCCTCAGAGGGACTGAGAGGCAGTGAGAACATGCCTCCTTCAGAGGGACTGAGAGGCAGTGAGAACATGCCTCCTTCAGAGGGACTGAGAGGCAGTGAGAACATGCCTCCTTCAGAGGGACTGAGAGGCAGTGAGAACATGCCTTCTTCACAGGGACAGAGGCAGTGAGAACATGCCTCCTTCACAGGGACAGAGGCAGTGAGAACATGCCTCCTTCACAGGGACAGAGGCAGTGATTATGTCCATGGCCTCAGTTTGTGCCTCACTGTTCAGTATAGCAGCTCACATTTATAATAACTGTGTTGTTCAGTCCAAAATACATGGCATATCGGTTCACTTGCAGTCTGGACGAATCAGGGTTAAGATCCGCTAAGCCGAATGTAAATGTAAAACCATTACACAGGAGGAATAACACTGCACCTGTCAGTATTATTCATAATCAAATCCGTAATGGAAACCTGCCATTGCTAAATAAAACATAGTAAAACCTAATGTTTTTTTTTTTTACTTTGGACTGCATGTAAAAAAAAGAACAAATAAAAACTCAAGCACAAAATATGCAATGTATGTATGTAATATGCACAAATGCAATAAAGCTAGAATTCATAAAAGCAATTAAACATAAACACTGTCTTTTGTTTCATATCAGGATAAAATATGAAAATATTGATCTTGCCTGCAATTTCATTTCACTTCACATCATTCAAGAACAAGAAGTTCAATTATGGAAGCGTTTCTGAATCCAATTATAGATCCTAACAGTAGTAGCCTTGCTTTTCTGGGTAAACAACACTGACGGGGGAAAAAAAGAGTCATCTATGCATGGTGTGCTAATAGCTCTAATGAGGAAACCGAATAATGAGGACAATAATCAGAAGAAAATGAAACATGCAGAGCTGACATTGTACAGCAACAGAGAGAAAGACACAGCAAGAAAAAACAAAGGTGGAGTGATGTGAAGAGAAGAAATTCCACTTACAGAACATTCTGTAATCCAGACGAAGATAAAAATGTGTCTTAGTTAAAGCGTTCAGATATGAACGATGGAATAAGGATATGTTTTAACAGCCGTTGTGTGCACGTTTAATGGCACTGCAGACAGGTTCGTACACATATTTGAATGCAATAATGTAATCCACACTAAGCGTACCTCCTTTTTTTCAGACACATACCAGTACACATCAGCAAATCCAAGCATCGTATTTAATTAAAACACGCTGTAGCGAGTACAACAATATAATAAAATGGCTGCTCAAATCGGTTTGTGTAAATAAGAAAAGAAAGGCATGGCTTACAAACACATAAAAAAATATCTGCGAGAGGTTAAAGGCATTTCTCCGTTTATAACGTAAAGATAACATCTGGTATTTAGACCGTTTCCTGGATGCTCACGAGACGTGTCATGTAAGTGTTGTGACTGCGCATTCGATCCACACTGTACACTTCATTTTTACAAGAAACCTAATATACAAATGTGGGAATGAAACATGCGAGAAGGGGCAAGTCAGTTATAATTACAACAAACCACAAATAACTACTCCTACAGCACATCTGTATGAATTGGGTTGTTTTAAAGTCACAAAATCAGGACTGAGCAGACAGCTTTTAACAATAGAAATGGTCTGAAAGCAGCATTACAAGAATCCGTATAAAGATCAAAATTTGTCTCTTGTGAGCAGGCCGGAGGCATCACAAGACAAAAGATTTAGATGAGCGAGACTCAAAAGGGAAGCCGTGACACCAGATAGTGAGATTATGAGTCATAACTTGTCCACAGCTGGATGAAATCATGCAGTGCTACATGTGTTGATTTTATTAAAGTTTTATCATCGACTGACAGAATATTTCTGAGAGATATCCCACGAGTACAGTTCCACTTGTAGAATCTGTGACAAGGAGCATTGAGGCCATTTTTTTCCCCTTTTAATTTATCATCGATCGGTATATGGTGTAAGAAAATAGTCTTTATTCTCACTATGCTGGTTAAACTTTTGAGATTCCATTCGATGTAAAGCTTTTTCATGTACCCTAAAAAACAGATATATTTAGCACGTAGTCTTTAAATGATGAGTGTCAGAGTTGTTTGTACAATTTTGTTTGTTGGTAATGTACGCCTGACTGCAAAGCAACTGACGTGGCAGTGAGCAGAAACAGAGTTAATTTTTTTGCTTGAGCCACTATTCAGAGAGTTCCCTGATGCTAATGTTTAACTCTCTGTGTACGTGTCTGTGTTTGTGTGTGTGTGAGTGTGTGTGTGAGTGTGAGTGAGAGAGAGAGAGAGAGAGAGAGAGAGAGAGAGAGAGTGAGAGAGAGAGCATGTGTGTATTCTAGAAAGAGCTGGCAGTGTGACACTGGATTGTATTAAGCTTTATTGTTACTGGCAGAATGGAAAAAGAGCTCAGGTGTGTGAACCTGCAGTTTCATCACTCCTCATGCAAATGAGGGAACCAGAGAGAGAGAGAAAGAGAGAGAGGGAGAGAGAAGCACTGATAAAGAGAGAGGGGCATGGGAAAGAAAGAAGGAAGGAAGAAGAGAGAGAGAGAGAGAGAGAGAGAGAGAGAGAGAGAGATTTATATATATAAATATATATATATATAAATATATATATATATATATATATATATATATATATATATATATATATATATATATATATATATATATAGAGAGAGAGAGAGAGAGAGAGAGAGAGGGTTTTTTCTTTCATGTTGTACTAACCTCCTGGAAGAAAAAATAAAAAACTAACAGACACTTACAAAGAGATACAGAAAGTCAGGTGTTGAGATAGCATGAACAGGGGAAGGAGGGAAAAAGGACAAACAGACAGAGAGAAAGAGAGACAGGCAGAGAGATGGGGCACAGAGGGTGGAGAGACAGCATGGAAGGTGAAGGAAATAAAAAAGGAAACAAAGGAGAGAGAGAGAGAGAGAGAGGGAGGACGGCAGAGAAAAATAGGTGGGAAGAGAGCTTGCACATGGGAAGGAGGGGGAAGAAAGAAAGAAAGAAAGAAAGAAAGAAAGAAAGAAAGAAAGAAAGAAAGAAAGAAAGAAAGAAAGAAGTAAAATTTTATAATGACAATCTATGCAGATGGTTGAGTGAAAACTAAGACTGAAGCAGAGGGAGGAAGACAAACAGAGATTGAAGAAGAGGGAGAAAGAGTGAGAGAATAATATAGGTGTGGGTGAGATGTGCAGATTAGTGCAGATGAACAGAAAGCTGCTAAGCACATTAAAATGCTAATGTGGGGAATATGGTCATTTCTGCTCTGTCCATCTTCTGCCACTCACATCGTCCTACACACCAGCGGGATATAACCATGCACTGTCTATAACATACTTTACTGTCTATAACATACTTTACTGTCTACAACATACTGTACCGTCTACAACACACTGTACCGTCTACAACACACTGTACCGTCTACAACACACTGTACCGTCTACAACATACTGTACCGTCTACAACATACTGTACCGTCTACAACATTCTGTACCGTCTACAACATACTGTACAACATACTGTACCGTCTACAACATACTGTACCGTCTACAACATACTGTACCGTCTACAACATACTGTACCGTCTACAACATACTGTACCGTCTACAACATACTGTACCGTCTACAACACACTGTACTGTCTACAACATACTGTACCGTCTAGACTGTCTAGAACATTCTCTACCGTCTAGACCGTCTACAACATACTGTACCGTCCACAACATTCTGTACCGTCCACAACATTCTGTACCGTCTAGAACATTCTGTACCGTCTAGAACATTCTGTACCGTCTACAACATACTGTACCGTCTATACCGTATAGAACATTCTGTACCATCTAGAACATTCTCTACCATCTATAAACGTCTATACTGTCTATAACATTCTGTGCCGTCTGTAACATACTTTACCGTCTGTAACATAGCAGACACATGCCTCTAGTACATGAAAAATAATACAGAATGATGAACAGCTGGGTGAGAGAAGAATATGGGAATTTCTTTGTTGTATATAATATATGTGTCTTGCACTCTGAATACGTTTAGCAACAATGGACCAGTAAAAAAATATGTTCAAAATAATGGTCATATATTAACACACAAAAACACAATATAAAAAGCATGAGTAAGGTCAAGCTTCCTGGGAGTTGACAAAACCTGTGACAAATATAGTCTTTGTCTAGCTGTGTGCATTTATAAGCATTTAATTGTGTGTGAATGTGTGTGTGTTTGTGTGCGCGCCTCTAGAATGTTATTTATACCCACATATTCTCCGCCTCTATAATAGCAATAAATTGGTGAATCAGATCTTTAATTAGTTTTGTTAGACAAAAGCGCAGACTTGATGATCTGTGCATAATGACACATCAAATGGCTGAGTCACATTCACAAGCAACTTGTATGTCCTATGAAAAAGATTAGCAGATAATTCAATTTGGTTTGTATTTAGCTAGTATTTGGGTGATTAAACCATCTATTTTGAAATGCATAGAGGGAAATAGTGCGTATCCACAAATGTGGGCTGTAAGAAACGGGACCGGGTGATTAAGCCTTCACTCTATCGTCTGTGCTCAGAGACGGTCCTGAGAAATGGCAATAGAAAGTAATTTTGGTGCACTGTGGGTGCAGGCGTGACCATTTCAGACCACAAAAATAGCAGCTGGATAAGAATGAGAGGAGAACTGGTTTACACCCATCCAAATAATACCTAAAGTATCAAGTTTAGCCACCAAGATTTAATGCCTGAACAAATACAGAGCCTTATTTATAATACAAAAGAGTCTTTAATTAACACACAAGCTATTTTAAGATATTTGTTCTTTTATATATGATGCTGATGTAAAACATGCTGTCAGGGACGTGAGATTTTTCCAGACACTGACTGAAACTGGAGATCTGGAGCTCTGGTGATGGAAGAGATCATTTGATGGGTATATGATAATATTGAAACGTTGGCACATGTCCATAATGCAGACACGCTCTTACCGAGGCTGGTGGGCTTTATGAGTTCGTCGAGCACGTCGTAGAAGGGCAGCCTCT